>NC_069501.1:664102968-664180468 GCF_027579735.1 Bombina bombina
GGTGAGGTGGGAGACAGTGTCGAATGCTGCTGAGAGGTCTAGGAGAATGAGGGCTGCGGTCTCTCCTCGGTCGAGTAGGGCGAGGATGTCATCTGTGGCAGCAAAGAGGGCGGTCTCGGTGCTGTGGTTGCTCCTGAAATCGGATTGGGAGGGGTCCAGGCTTCGATGTAGTCAACGAGTTGCGCGTTGATGGACCTCTCGATGACTTTGGGCGGTAGTTCTTCAGATCATTGGGGTCAGCCGTGGGTTTTTTCGGTAGGGGTTTTAATTCTGCGTGCTTCCAGGGCAGTGGCTGTAGAAAGAAAGTTAACAAAGGGAGTTACCTGTGCTGTGCTGGGAGGTGGGGGGCAGGGCAGTGGCTGTGGCATGGGAGAGACAAACAGGAAGGAGAGCAGGCTGGAAGAAGCTGCTGTCTCCCATAAGCCCCACACCTCCATGCATTGGGCTGCTGAAGGGACCGGGGAAAATTTGAAGCCTTTGGAAAGCTGCTTGGAGCTTGATCCTGCACTGATATGTTCAAAAACAGTTTTATAATTACTGAGTCTATGATCACCCCCAAAAAACAGACTCTTGTTTGTAATATTAAAGAACTCTTGGCGATGCTGATCTTCCAGCCACAACTGCAAATAAACCAAAGAAGTTTCTCCATGTGAGATGTAGCTAAATAAAATGATCGAGCCTGAACCCTAAAATCGTCCAGATAAGAAACCACCGACACCCATTGGCCCTGAATCAATAACAGTAGTGCTCCAAGAACTCGAGGAGCAGTTGCTAGACCAAAAGGTAAGGCAGTAAACTGGTAATGTTTGTTTAGAAAAGTAAACCGCAGGAATTTATGATGATCTGGATGAATAGAGATATGAAGGTATGCGTCCCGTGGACATGAACTGACACTGAAGTACCAGAGGGAAAATGCCTCTTAACGTCTCCATTTTGAAGGTACCCTCAAAAATTTGTTCTGAATCTTTAAGTCCAGAATAGGTCTGAACTGAACCACACTTTGAAGAGGTTGGAATAGAATCCCCATTCCCTGATCTATTATAGGAACTGGGATTATAACCCCCAAGTCCTCTAGATCTTTTACACATTGAAGAAAGGCAGCTCTTTTTTCTGGAAGTCTTGAAATGTGCGACAGGATAAATCTTCCTTGTGGAGAAAAAGTTCTGAAGCCTAGCCTTTATCCTTGAGACACTATTTCTATCACCCAAGGATCTTGGACAGACCTTTCCCAAGCCTCTTGAAAAAAGGCTTAGCCTGCCCCCTACCAGAGATTAATCTGGATAGGGGGGCTGCACCTTCATGCTGTTAGATGTACCCTTAGATCTAGACTTCTTGTCTTGTGGTAAAAATTCTTCTTTACCCCTTGTGACTGTAGAAATTATGGAACCTCTGGATCAAACAAGGTCTTACCCTTGAAGGCAGGAGATAACAATCTGTATTTAGAAACCATTTCTGCAGACTAAGATTTCAGACAAAGAGCCCTTTGGCACAGAACAGCTAAGGCCATATTCTTAGCATTAATATGAATAATCTGAATGACCGCATCACATATGAAGGCATTTGCCCTCTTCAGACATTGGATACGATACTGAATATTGTCCAAGGAAGATTCTTCCAAGACTAGATCATTTAGGGAGTCACACCAGAACATTGCAGCACCAGCCACAGCGGCGATACAGACTGCTGGTTGAAATAACAGCTTTTCTTGAAGGAAGGATGTCCTGAGAAAACTCTCCAATTTCCTGTCCATTGGATCTCTACAGGAATAGTTGTTCTTTTAGCTAAAGAAGAAATTGTCTTTCCACCTTAGAAATGGTTCTCCACAATTCCAGGTTGGTTTTCATGGATTGGAAAATGTTTCTTAAAGGTAGGTGATGGAGAAAAAGGAACTCCCAAATTTTTCCCATTCTTTGGAAACAATCTCAGAAACCAAGGTAGGTACTGGGAAGGTATCTGGAACCTTAGACTTAGTCCTAAAAATCATGTCTAACTTCTGTACCGGTTTGTTTTCAACCGGTCTAATCTTTTGTACCCCCTAAGGTCCTCAGCATCTCCTTTAGTAAGAAGCAAAGATGATCCACCTTAAACTGAAAAGTAATATCTTCTGATTACTTATCTGACTCAGACCCAGAATCCTTTGAGGAAACCTCGCCCTTTGAAGAACAAGGCTGGGGTAATATCCCAAGATGAGGAGTCAGAAGAAATATGCTTGAGTTTATTCTTGCGCTTGTTTGCAGGCGGGATAGCAGCCATAGCCTTAGGCACAGCTGATTACAAGGTGTAAAATCTGTCACACCACCCTGTGTAACATAAACAGGTGGATATCCCACTTATGAAGCTGTACATGGGACATGAGAATGGGACTGTAGAACACAGCATAAGCAGGAATTACACAGTAGCGCCGGTGGACAGACAGTGACTAGTTTGCACAACAAACATTTATTAACTGGAATAATAACTTTTGGGGTTCATTCTCAGAAGCACTAGCAAACTCCATGATGCCCCCTAACACTATCTCACACACTGTATAAGCCCACAACAGAAAACCCATCAGGATAAATAAAGCCTGAGCTCCCTACAAGCCATGTTCCTATAGCCCAAAATAAAGTCCAATTAGGATCATAGTTGGAAACAACAGCACCTGGCCAACAGGAGGAGGCTTGGGAACTTCCCAGCGACACCTGTGGCATCTTCCTAATGCCCTCTCTTTCAAGAAACTGTCCTCTGAGGGAAAATCTTCTGAGGAAAAATAAAAAAATCTTTTGAGCACCTCAATCCTTGCTCTCTCCTTAACATGGCAAAGAACTACTGGGAGAGAGAGGGAAGTGGGAGGGATACTTAAAGGTCTGGTGTGGGGTGTATTTGCCTCCTTCTGGTGGCCAGGTGTTAAATTTCCAAGAGTAAAGTTGTGGACTCTCATAACCATTATAAAGAAATGTATTAAGTGTTTAATGTCCCTTTAAAGGGACAACAAAGTAAAAATTAAACTTTCATGATTCAGATAGAGCATGCAGTTTTAAGAGACTTTCCAATTTACATCCGTTATCAAATTTTGGAGTCTTTTTATATGCTCACTCTCTGAGATACCAGCTCCTATTGAACATGTGCACAAGTTTACAGTATATACAAATACTAGTCTGTGATTGGCTGATGGTTGTCACAGGATACAGGGAGCTGAGTAAATGAATTAAAAAAAAATTAATAAAAAAAAATCTGCTTATTTGAAATTCAGAGTAAGTGTTATTGCATTGTTTTTTTTATTTTTCAAGTCTACTGTTTAATGGTGCTTTAAGTTAAGTATTTGCAGGCATTATCTATTAACTAGGGATGTGCATTTGGGAGTTACATTAGATGCCAAATGCAGAAGGCAGTGGCCATTTGCGGCTTTGGGCTCTTTTTGAAACTGAATTCTTCCTGTGAAAGTACAATACACTAAGATCTGGATGCACCTTCACATGAAAAAAAATCCAGCTCCATAAAGAGCTGAATACCGCAAACAGCCGCCTTCTACACTACAGAAAATACATTTTGAAGGGAGAGGGATGGATCAGAGGGGGGCCAGTACCTAAATGACTTCCACTAGTGGGATATGGAGGGTTAGAGAGCTGCTTGGGAGCGATCGTTGAGGGGGGGAGGGTTGAGATCCTTTGCACCAGTATTCAAACACTATGCATGCTCAGAAAGGTGGCTGTGGTGTGTATTGCTTCTGAAGACGAAATTTGTGTCATACAAGCTACTGCTGACTCTCTGAGAAAGTGTGGTGTTAAAAACTAGTGAAAAAGAGGAAAAATCCTTGAACAAAATGGCAATATATATGTGTCCCAAACTGAGTATAGAAAATCTCGAAGTAGTCCCAAATCTCAAGGTAATACCAAACCTTAAATACCAGAATATTCAGTACCTGTATGGCCGTAATGTCTGCAGTTCACAAGCAGGATCTCGGGAGCTATGGTGATACACGTATGCAGGGCTCTTACGTGCTCCACACGGGCCAGGAAATAACAATCCACCCGCCTACAGAGCTGTGTCCCAATAGCCGCCTTTTCTCACACTCCCAAAGATCCGAGCGGCACAGGTAGGTAAGCAAACAGGGCTCTCCGGTGTTCCACACGGGCCTGGAGATTGTAGTACTCTGCCCGCCTCCAGAACTGTGTCCTGGTCTTCACCTTGTTGCACTTCTGGAAGTCCCAAGCAGTGTAGGTGAGAAGCGTCAGACGTGACGTCAGCCGAGGGGGTTTGGTAAATGAGCTGGTACTAAACCTGGGGATACACTGTAGGTTGCAGCCTCCAAAACTGGTGTGTCCAGGAAACAAGCAGAAGAACGGAACTGCAGCAAAAATTAATTAATAAAATTGAATTTATTGATACAAAATATAAAATGGGTACAAAAAGAACGCATCCCAGGGAAGTACAAGGCGTAACACCTAGACTGACATGTTTCGGCTTGTTACGCCGTAATCATGGTCTACATTGTGAAACAGAGTGCTTGTTTAAAAGGTTGCCTAAGCAGCTCATTGGATAATTGATAAAAGCATTACCTCCTACTATACTATCGCCCTAAACAGGAAAAATACATACATTTGATCTATATATATATATATACATGAACTTGGGACAAAAACTCACTCTTGTGAAATAACTTATGAAAAAGTAATAATAATAATGATAATAGATACATAAAGAGCATGAAAGATACGGGTATAAAGCCATATCGAAAGCCACCGTCAAGAAAGGTGCCTAAATATTCAGGACCTATATATTAACCTAAGCATACACATATATGTTACATAACAATATTAGTAGATATGTACATGTAGCAAGAATATTAAATAGTATTTAGCAATGTGGACAAATGCAAAAGTATAACAAGCTTAGCAATTAGACAGTTCAACAACTTTTTTCAGCTCTCTTTCATATATATATATATATATATACATCTATTTGTATGAATATAGGGAAGTGCTACTTTAGGTTACTTCATCCCATTTTCTAGCATAGTTGTTGAACTGTCTAATTGCTACGCTTGTTATACTTTTGCATTTGTCAACATTGCTAAATACTATTTAATATTCTTGCTACATGTACATATCTACTAATATTGTTATGTAACATATATGTATATGCTTAGGTTAATATATAGGTCCTGAATATATAGGCACCTTTCTTGACGGTGGCTTTCGATATGGCTTTATACCCGTATCTTTCATGCTCTTTATGCATCTATTATCATTATTATTTTTACTTTTTCATAAGTTATTTTCAAAAGAGCGAGTTTTTGTCCCAAGTTCATGTATATATATATATATAGATCAAATGTTTTTTCTGATAATATTCTATCAACTATTTATGCTCCTCTATCTTGCACGATGTATGTATTTTTCCTGTTTAGGGTGATAATATAGTAGGCGGTAATGCTTTTATCAATTATCCAATGAGCTGCTTAGGCAAGCTTTTTAAACAAGCACTCTGTTTCACAATGTAGACTATGATTACAGCGTAACAAGCCGAAACATGTCAGTCTAGGTGATACGCCTTGTACTTCCATTGGATGCGTTCTTTTTGTACCCATTTTATATTTTGTATCAATAAATGCAATATATTCATCAATTTTTGCTGCAGCGCCGTTCTTCTGCTTGTTAAAAACTAGTGCACAGGCCATCATAGGATATGTGTGTATGCCGCAGAAAAACAGTAATAACTTTTATTAGAAACATATTTCCTAATGAAAGTATATTGCAAAAATGCTTCTATTTAAAATGTAAATGTACCTAAGCACATAAAAAATGTTTGCCTTTCTGTATCTTTAATATTTTAGACAAGGTGGATATGATTTAAATCACTAGTTATTAAGACTCAATTTAAATCATGGTTTTCCACATAAAGATTTCATTTTTAGAATAACTTTCAGATTATTTTCCAGTTATATCGGAAAATGACTAATTTAGTTATATACCATTAGAAATACTGTACATAATTCACCCCCCAAAAATTTCATAATTATCTATCTCCAGTTTAATAGGTTAATCATTTATATTTGATCAACTTTTCTGCTGTACTTTATTGGATAGCTAGATTTAGCCACCAATCAGCAAGCACTACTTAGTTGCTGAACCAAAAATCAGCTGGCTCCTAAGCTTATATCCCTGCTTTTTCAAATAAAGATACAAAGAGAACGAAGAAAATTGATAATAGGAGTAAATTAGAAAGTTGCTTAAAATTGCATGCTCTATTTGAATCATGAAATAAAAAATGTGGGTTTCATATCCATTTAACTGGAGACAAACAGAACAAATAATTTAGTCCATGGGCGAGATTACATATACAGCGTAGGTTTCAGCGCAACTGCTGAAACCCACGCTGCCCGTAAGTTCACCTTGCACATCGGGTAAATCACATATACAGCACTGACAGATCAAATACTGCCGTAAGTCGGATAAACTGGCGGAAATACACATTTCTGGAGTAGCCAGTGACTTACGGCAGTTTATGAACTGCCGGCACCTAAGTAAACAATAAAAAAATATTTAATCGTACGTAGAAATCTAACCCGCCTCCAAAAAAATTAACCTGACACGTCAAAACCCCTATATCCGCCATCCCCCTACATCACAACTAATACTAAAATGTATTAACCTCTAAACCCCCATCCCCCTACAACGCAATATACCTATTTAAACTATTAACCCCTAATCCACCAACCCCCACATCGCAAAGTACCTAATAAATGTATTAACCACTAATCCGCCATCCCCCCACATCGCAAAGTACCTAATAAATGTATTAACCCCTAATCCGCCATCCCCCCTATAACGCAAACTACCTAATTAACCTATTAACCCCTAAACCGCCACCCCCCACAACGTATTAATCTAAGCCCCGTAACCTAACACACCCTAAATTACGCCCAAATTAACTACAAAAAAAATTTCCAAAAAATTTCCAAAAATGAAAAAATCCTATATTTACATGAAAAAAAACAAAACCTAAATTTACATAAAAAAAACCTAAGATTAAATTAAAATACAAAATCTAATATTACAAAAAAATAAAAAATAAAAAATCCAAAATAAAAAAATTAAACCTAATCTAATACCCCTATAAAAAAACAAAAAAAAACACCCAA
This sequence comes from Bombina bombina, assembly GCF_027579735.1. NCBI lineage: Eukaryota > Metazoa > Chordata > Amphibia > Anura > Bombinatoridae > Bombina > Bombina bombina. The sequence continues at coordinate 664,110,092 of NC_069501.1, forward strand.
AATAAAAACACCCCCTAAGCTAACACTAAACTACTTAAAAGGGCCTTTTGCAGGGCATTGTCCTACGTTTAACAGCTCTTTTACATTTAAAAATACAAATGAACCCCTAACGGGATGAAGGAAGATGATGGTCACGCGCTACATGAAGATGGAGTCACCTGGAAGAAGACCTTCACCGCTGGACTTCAGGAATAGTGAGTACCTATGTCGGGGTTAGTGGGGGGGTTTTGGGGTGGGTTTTTTTTTAAGATTAGAGCTTTTTTTTTTAAATGGGCACTAAAGAGCTGAATGCCCATACAAATACCCCTTTAGGGGCAATGGGTAGATTAGATTTTTTAAGAGTTAGGTCTTTTTTATTTTGGGGGGTTGGTTGGGTGTGTGGGGGATTTTACTGTTAGGGGTTAGTTTGTATTTTTTAATGTAAAAGAGCTGTTAAACTTAGGAAAATGCCCACAAAAGGCCCTTTTAAGGGCTACTGGTAGTTTAGTGTTATCTTCTGTTTTCTTTTTTTGGGGTGGCTTTTTTTTGTTTTTATAGGGGTATTAGATTAGGTTTAATTTTTTTATGAACGGCCGGCACCTAAGTAAACAATAAAAAAATGTTTAATCGCACATAGAAATCTAACCCGCTTCCAAAAAATTAACCCGACATGTCAAAACCCCTATATCCGCCATCCCCCCTACATCGTAACTAATAATAAACTGTATTAACCTCTAAACCGCCACCCCCCGCAACGCAATATACCTATTTAAACTATTAACCCCTAATCCGCCAACCCCCACATCGCAAATTACCTAAAAAATTTATTAAACCTAATCCGCCATCTCCCCACATCGCAAAGTACCTAATAAATGTATTAATCCCTAATCCACCATCCCCCCACATCGCAAAGTACCTAATAAATGTATTAACCCATAATCCGCCACCCCCCACATCGCAAATTACATAATAAATGTATTAACCACTAATCAGCCATTCCCCCTACAACTCAAACTACCTAATTAACCTATTAACCCCTAAACCGCCACCCCCACAATGCAAAGTATCAATCTAATCACTAAGCCCCCTAACCTAACACTCCCTAAATTAAGCCCAAATTAACTACAATTACATAAAATAAAAAAGACTACCTTTAAAAATTAATAACAATTTCCAAAAATGAAAAAATCCTATCTTTACATGAAAAAAACAAAAACCTAAGTTTACATAAAAAAAACCCCTAAGATTAAATTAAAATAAAATATCTAATATTACAAAAAATTAAAAAATCAAACCTAATACCCCTATAAAAAAAACAAAAAAGCCACCCAAAATATAAACACCCCCTAAGTTAACACTAAACTACTTAAAAGGGCCTTTTGTAGGGCATTGTCCTAACAGCTCTTTTACATTTAAAAATACAAATGAACCCCTAACAGGATGAAGAAAGACGATGGTCCCGTGCTGCATGAAGATGGAGCCACCTGGAAGAAGACCTTCACCGCCGGATTTTAGGAATGGTGAGTACCTATGTCGGGGCTAGTGGTTTTTTTGGGGGTGTCTTTTTTATTTGATTAGAGCTTTTTTTTTAATGGGCACTAAAGAGCTGATTGCCCTTTTAAGGGTAATGCCCATACAAATGCAATGGGTAGATTAGATTTTTTTAGAGTTAGGTCTTTTTTATTTTGGGGGGTTGGTTGGGTGGGGGTTTCTACTGATAGGGGTTACTTTGTATTTTTTTTTAATGTAAAAGAGCTGTTAAACTTAGGGCTTCAACATAGAGGGAGATGTGATAAACTTCAGGAAGAAATAATAGTTCTTTTCTTAAAATATATTTCTTAGGGTCCTCTTACCAATTAGTATAGCAGCGATAGCCTACCCATAAAATATATACACATATAACGCTGAGATATGAACTCTTGGAATTCCAATGATAAACATGTATATTTTATAAACTATAGGGGATAATTGTGCTATAAACATAAAGTAGTGTCGTTGGACAATGTACCTAATAATGAGCTCAATGTCATTAGCTATTAGTGGTTTTTCCTTATATACATAGACTTTGAGCTAGCTGAGACAATATACATACATGGCAATTTGAATGAGTTTACATATTACAGCTTTAAAAAGTTTTTTTTCTAAAACAACTAAGGGGGTAGAGCATACAGATAAAAGCAATAAGCAGCTGAATAATAAGGGGTTAATCACAACAGACTGAGGAACCAATAGGGAATCACCTTCAGGTTTAAGAGGCAGGAAGGAGGGTTAACCGGTCATGTTCATGATTAAGGAATTGACCGAAACATGTAGGACAGACTGGTTCCTGAAAATGTTCTGCCTATTCTTTTGATTTTAACTACTCTGTTGCCTACTAAAATATTTTAATCTATGTATGGATATAAACTACTTATGCTTACTTTAGAGGATTGCAGTGTATTCCTTTCGCTTGCCTGTTAAACTTAGCACAATGCCCACAAAAGGCGCTTTTAAGGGCTATTGGTAGTTTAGTGTTATCTTCTGGGGGGGGGGGTTGGGGTGGCTTTTTTGTTTTTATAGGGGTATTAGATTAGGTTTCATTTTTTTATTTTGGATAATTTCATTTATTTTTTTCTGTAATCTTAGATTTTTTGTAATAAATTTTTTATTTTAATTTAATCTTAGTTTTTTTATGTAAACTTAGGTTTTTTGTTAATTTTTAAAGGTAGTCTTTTTTTAATTTTATGTAATTGTAGTTAATTATGATTAATTTAGGGGTTTACAAGAAAAAATTAGGATGCGCTGAGTCAAAAAAGTCACAGAATAAGCAGGGTTTATTAGGTAAATCCAATGGTATGCTGGTACAAATATGGATCACAGTCAGAAATGCCTGATGCATTTTGCGCATGCGGACATGCACGTCTTCGGAGGCTAATGGGAATCTGACAGTACTTGCTTTTATGCACACAACGAACCAATCCACAGCAACATTTAATAGTTCCAATGAGTGTGGCTCCGTTATATAGACTCATGGTGCTAGAAATCAAAAAATTATCCCGAATAGACAATAGTGATCACACTACATGTTGCTTTGCAACGAGCTATATACAAAGGGTCACACTACAATACTTATACTCGAAAAAACACAAAGAAATCTAGACAAGAAAATACACACAAAAAAATGTATATATATATATATATATATATATATATACACAAAATAAATGCATTATAATAATAATAATAATAAGTACATGGAAAGTAAAAAGAAAATAAAAAATGAAAAAAACTACTAAATATTAAAAACATATCAATATATGTCTAAACAATAAATTGCAACAAATCAGCATCTTGATTCTCAGCTCCAGACCCAATATACTACAGTAATAAGATAGAAACAGCATAAAAAGTAATTGTAGTAACAATGAATTGGGGCTGACATGGTAAGAAACATAAAGATAGATGTGGGATAAGCGCTCTAAAGATAGAGCTAACCAACAGATAATTTAGATTATACAATGAAATAACTGGAGAAACAAAATGTTACTAAGAACAAAGTATTTTTATATATAATAAATTTATATAGCGGTTTAGGCAAATATCGTGTTAACACATACACAATTTACTAAGGATGCCGGCATCTAAAAACAATAATAAAATATCATAAATGTATTAAAAAATGCATTAAAAACAAAGGTAATCGGCCGATACTAGAATTCTAAATAATATAAGATAGACAGTAGAAATATATCTATCTATAAACTTGTTAAGGCAGATAACTTTGTCACAATAATCTTAACTCTATGTATATTACCAGTACTTAGATTAGACAGTTAGTATGTCAAGGCACAGTACATGAAGAAAGCGTCTAATTTGTTAGCCGTTAGGAGTGACTGTGGGTGATGAGACGTGAAATTGAACGTCACGTCACCTGACTAGTAGTTTTCCTCCAATCCCTGGATTCAATGGTTATTTGAAAACATATATTTCTTTGAAAAAATATATATGTATATATATGTCCCAGTTGAGGAATATACAATTGTATCAAAGTGTGATTAGATTATAGCAGTTAGTAACAATACTTGCAAGTGTCCGATATCCAATAATCTTTTCCAAATTGTAGCGAGTTGTTGTATCCACGGCTTTAGATTATGTGAAATGTTGATCTGTTCTTTTTCATCCGTTCTTTTTCATCCGTTTTTTATCTGTTTTTTCAGTGAAGCTCCTAAGCACTTAGTTGTTATCCGTACTGTAGTTTTGATTAAGGCTATGATGGGAGCGAGATGGAACAAGAGGGCACACAGGAATTACTCATACATCCATCTCAGTGTTTTAGTCAAGGGGATGGAAATGAACCTGATTATAGTGCTAGTGAAACAGTTCAGCATATGAATAGCTTTAGGTTAGGTTTAAGTAGTTACACACAGGAATTATTCATATGTCTTCTCTCTATATATATCATAGAGATAGAGATGAACCTGTGAGTTGTAACACTGTGGATAATAAAAGTATCAGAGAACAAAAGTAAGCAAATCTACGCGTTTCGGCAGTGTTAGCTGCCTTTATCAAGATGCTTACTGAGTGGAGTTACTGCCTTTTATAGGGAATACACAATTAATGACAGGTGTGTGTTTAAGGGATGGTCTAAATTAACCCATTTGTGTACTTTCAGGGTGAATGCCTTGAGAATCCTTAAATAAGATTTGTAAAAAGTTAAATACATAGATAAAATAGGGTACAATAAATTGGTATTAGGATTTTTTTTTTTTTGGATTTTCCATATTTTCACAAAGGCTTTAATAAGAATTATGGAAATAAACAGAATAAATTTTTTACAAATATCCATACAGGAAGTTTACACTAAAAAGCTGTAATATCGATATTGCCAAAAAACCGATATAAAAGAGAACAATTTTTTATATATAATTATACCGTTCCATTGGTTATTCTCATTGTATTGTTGTACCTAACAGTAGGGGGGGAAATATGGAAAAAATACTTCTTAAAAAAGAAGCAGAATTAATTTTTAAGTTTAAAACAGTACATCCAATGGGACTTAACAGTTCCTTTGACCTTAATTCTATACTATAACCAATCATAATACATCCGTAATAAACAAATATTTTATTCATATCTAAATTAATATACTATTAACTAGATACAGGTGAGGCCACATTGTAGCCACTTTTTTAGTTTTATATATTTTTATATATATTTATCTATATATAAACATTATAAAAATACTCATTACTATGTGCATCCTCTTTTTTCACATTTATTTAGTAACTATTATACATTTAGTTGACTCTCTACACATTTTTAGGAGACCAGTGTCTAGATCCTTTGAAAACAACATTATCCTTCATTTGATATAAAGGATTGCTTATTTCAATTACATAACGATGTATTAACCAAAATTATGTAAGAATATTATCAATATAAATAACAACAATACAATGAGAATAACCAATGGAACGGTATAATTATATATAAAAAATTGTTCTCTTTTATATCGGTTTTTTGGCAATATCGATATTACAGCTTTTTAGTGTAAACTTCCTGTATGGATATTTGTAAAAAATTTATTCTGTTTATTTCCATAATTCTTATTAAAGCCTTTGTGAAAATATGGAAAATCCAAAAAAAAAAAAAAAAAAAAAAAAATCCTAATACCAATTTATTGTACCCTATTTTATCTATGTATTTAACTTTTTACAAATCTTATTTAAGGATTCTCAAGGCATTCACCCTGAAAGTACACAAATGGGTTAATTTAGACCATCCCTTAAACACACACCTGTCATTAATTGTGTATTCCCTATAAAAGGCAGTAACTCCACTCAGTAAGCATCTTGATAAAGGCAGCTAACACTGCCGAAACGCGTAGATTTGCTTACTTTTGTTCTCTGATACTTTTATTATCCACAGTGTTACAACTCACAGGTTCATCTCTATCTCTATGATATATATAGAGAGAAGACATATGAATAATTCCTGTGTGTAACTACTTAAACCTAACCTAAAGCTATTCATATGCTGAACTGTTTCACTAGCACTATAATCAGGTTCATTTCCATCCCCTTGACTAAAACACTGAGATGGATGTATGAGTAATTCCTGTGTGCCCTCTTGTTCCATCTCGCTCCCATCATAGCCTTAATCAAAACTACAGTACGGATAACAACTAAGTGCTTAGGAGCTTCACTGAAAAAACAGATAAAAAACGGATGAAAAAGAACGGATGAAAAAGAACAGATCAACATTTCACATAATCTAAAGCCGTGGATACAACAACTCGCTACAATTTGGAAAAGATTATTGGATATCGGACACTTGCAAGTATTGTTACTAACTGCTATAATCTAATCACACTTTGATACAATTGTATATTCCTCAACTGGGACATATATATACATATATATTTTTTCAAAGAAATATATGTTTTCAAATAACCATTGAATCCAGGGATTGGAGGAAAACTACTAGTCAGGTGACGTGACGTTCAATTTCACGTCTCATCACCCACAGTCACTCCTAACGGCTAACAAATTAGACGCTTTCTTCATGTACTGTGCCTTGACATACTAACTGTCTAATCTAAGTACTGGTAATATACATAGAGTTAAGATTATTGTGACAAAGTTATCTGCCTTAACAAGTTTATAGATAGATATATTTCTACTGTCTATCTTATATTATTTAGAATTCTAGTATCGGCCGATTACCTTTGTTTTTAATGCATTTTTTAATACATTTATGATATTTTATTATTGTTTTTAGATGCCGGCATCCTTAGTAAATTGTGTATGTGTTAACACGATATTTGCCTAAACCGCTATATAAATTTATTATATATAAAAATACTTTGTTCTTAGTAACATTTTGTTTCTCCAGTTATTTCATTGTATAATCTAAATTATCTGTTGGTTAGCTCTATCTTTAGAGCGCTTATCCCACATCTATCTTTATTCTTCTACCAACAGTCCGAAATTTGAGATTTTTCAGACAACACAAGGGATTTAAGCATTAACCATTTGACTAGCACTCACACCACCCTTCTTTTTCTTGATGGTAAGAAACATGCAAATTATATATAGGTCAGGAAAATAATGTGTGTACTAAACAAAAATTAATTAAAATTAGTTTAAGAAAAATAAGTTTAAAAAAATAAGAAGAAAAAGGACCAATATGATTTAGCTCATGTTTTAACTGGGAACACCACTAGGTGGACAATATATGTTTCAATGAATGGTCTAAAAACAAATGGACAAATATACTAGTGGGATAAAACATGATGCTCTTATGATAGTGGAGGAACGAGACCTAACTGACTCAATCTAAATGTGAAAATATATAGTAATAGTAATACATATATATATAGGTATGGTACATAGCTAAATAGTTATGAGTTCTAGAGAGTCATATGGTATGGTAGGGAAAAAGAAGTGAAGGAAAGATAATAATAGTCTATAAGGTACAAGGAGACATAGTGTATGTTTGTGTGGAAGTATTCCATTGAATGTGGAGAGGATTGTAAAAAGAATTGTAAAAATAGAATGACTGGCACATTTTGTATTTAGCCTATACATATAGATCTACATCCAGGCGTCTATTAATGCCATTGGGGTATCTAGTATTAAGTTTAACTATCCAGAAGACTTCCCTTCTGAGGAGTCTAGCTGTTCTATCCCCTCCTTTGGCATTTTTTAATATTCTCTCAATTCCTGTGAAGGAAAAATATTTAGTTCCTATGCCATGTTGGCGAAAATGTTTGGCGACTGGTGTTTTGGGTTCTTTTTCTACCAATGATAAGAGATGCTCTCTAATTCTATCTTTTAGTGAGCGTGTAGTGATACCTGTGTATTGTTGATGGCAACTTTGGCATGTGATGAGATAAATCACATATTGGGAAGTACAATCAATTCTTTGTCTAATGGAAAAAGTCTCATTGGTATTGGTTGCAGTAAAAGTTAAAGCTTTATCAGTGAATTCACAGCTTTTGCAAGGTCTATGTCCACATTTATAAGAGCCTGGATTCAGGCTCATCCAGTTAGTGGGAGTTTGTCGTTTATCTGAGAATTTTTTGTTAGTCAAATCTCCTATTGAAGGGGCCTTTTTTGCAACATATTTAACCCCTTCAGTGATGATATGTTTTAATGCATTGTCACTTTTCAGTATAGTCAAATTATTTTTAATGACAGTACAAATCTTATTATATTGTCTGCTGAATTTAGTGGAGCAAACTATGTTTTTCTCCTGTGGAGGTTTATATCTACCTTGAAACAATGTGTTTCTTTGGAGATATTCTACTTCCTTGCTGATTTTATTCAATTGAAATGTATTATATCCTCTTTGGATGAGTCTTTCTGTCAATTATTTTGCTTCCAATATATAAGTTTCTAAATTGGAGCAATTCCTTCGAAGTCTCAAATACTGGCCCTTCGGTATGCCTTTTTTGAGATGTGGGACATGACATGAATCTGCTCTTAGGATGGTGTTTTTGGAAGTTGGTTTCCTATATGTAGATGTAATTATATTATGATTTGATAAGTCTGCTGTTAGTCTCAGGTCTAAGTAGTCAATAGTGTAGGTATTACTATTACTTGTAAAGACTAAATTAAGTTTATGAGTGGTATCTGTAGCAGGAAAAAGAAGGCGCCAATATAATAATATCGCTACAGACCAAACATAGAGCAGGGTAATTAGGAATGGTACTCACAAGCGGAGCGGCACTGAATCGTGCCTTAACCAGCAGACCGGGACTTAAGCGTCGCCCGGAAGACCAACACAGGCAATACCCAATCGCCAATCAGGAACACACTACCAGCAACCAATCAAGAACCCGAAGTGGTAACACACCTTCCTCTCGATACCTCCGGGGCTCTGCACGCTCAGCTGGGGAGAAAACAGACCACAATACGCCGGGAGCAACCTCCGGTTCCTCGGTAATTAGTGCAGGTTGATAATGGATAAAGGGGAGATCGAACTCCAGCAGGATCAATAAAAACAAATTTATTAAAATGTTTTTTAAAACAAAGCAACGCATTTCTCGGCTACGCAGAGCCGTTTCATCAGGCTATAATTGATTATAGCCTGATGAAACGGCTCTGAAGAATAAAGTCTGTTCACTTTTACAAGACTTTGCCACGATTCATTTTTTATTACTTACCCCTGATACATTGTATCTTTAGCAACTTGTGCTACTACAGGACGAGCCTGCTTTTCGGAACTAATGCTGGATGCAGGTTTTCTATCATCGCTCACACTTTAGGATGCTAACCAGGATCATACCGGTGGGAGTTAGCTGGACGACTCTATAACGGTCCAGAAGGAGGTTGTGACACTTCTCAAGTGTCATATATCTTGTAAGTACGGTCTTGCTTGTTATCTTTGGTATGTCTTATACATCTGATTGTGCACTATGGTGGCGCCTTCTTTTTTTATCATCTATATCTGCATCAAAGCCTGTATGTCTCAATAGCATTTCATTGAGAGCTTTTAGGCCCAATGTGTGTGGTATGCTAGAGTATAGCGCAGCTACATCTATCGTAAGCCATATATATCTATGGTCCCATTTGACATTATTGAGTTGTTTACTGTCTTTTATATCCCCTGGTAAGGTCTGTACAATGGGTTGCAGAATATGGTCTAACCACCCACCTAATCTTTCACATAAAGAGCCTTGACTAGCCACTATGGGTCTCCCCGGGGGTTTAGTTAAGCTTTTATGTATTTTTGGTACCACTCTAAAACTCGGTATTGTGGGGGCATCTATCAGGATATCAGGAGAAAAGATGTAAGTTCCTTGGACATGTATCCTCTTTCACTTGCTATGTCTAGATGGCTCTTGGGTCAATTTCCAAAAGATATAGTGGGATTAAAAGTTAATGTAATATATTGTTCCGCGTCCGTTAATTGGTTATGTATTTCTTCGAAATAATCTGAAGTATTCAGCAAAACTACAGCCCCACCTTTATCCGCCTTGCTGATGATTATATCAGGATTTTTTTGTAATTCTTTAAGTGCTTTTCTCTCATTGTAAGTTAAATTATCTCTGACTATACGCTTAGATGAAGTGTCCAGTGTCTTGCTGAGATCTGTTAATTCTTTTTCAACAGATCTCTGAAAGAGATCTATAAGGTGATCACGGGCATGAACAGGGTAAAAATGTGATTTATCTTTGAATGAAAATGTAGTGCAAATAGTATTAGAATAGTTGGGAGACTGAGTGGTGTTTTGTTGAAGTGAAGTGAGGGTAGTGAGATCTAATAAATCAGAAAATAACAGACCTATAGTTTCTGTGGGCGTGTCTAAAGTGGGGGGTATAGGAAGATGTTCTTCAGTGTCAAAGGAATGTTTCCTAAGAACTATCTTTCTCACAAATTTATAGTGTCTAAAAGTGTTTCAAATAAATCAAAATTCGTGGCAGGTGCAAATGACAAACCTTTATTTAATAGGTTATTGTGAAACCGGCATAGGGTAAAGTCTTAACTATTGTTATTTCTTTGTGTTTTTTCTCACCCTGCTGGGGTACCTAAAGGAGTGTTCTCCCTTCTTGGGGGTGCTGGTTTGTTGTGGTGATTTAACCAAGGTTTTTAAATTCTGTCTAGTGGGTGGATTATGACTGGTGTTGTCACCAGATGTGGTTGCTACTGCATCAGTCTCTTCATTGGTTGTCTCTGATGTCTCTCCCTCTTGGTTGTCAGTATCTATACTCGAAAAAGTTACTTTTTTTAGAGTATGGTTTTTATTATTATGTTGTTTTCCTTTGCCACCTTTATTATGATTTTTCTTAATGAACCCTTTCTTGCCCGAAGGCCTAGATTTTTGCCAGGAATACACAATATCTAAGTCATAGTCCTTTTTATCTCTGTTGTACTTTTGAACTTTTCTGTCTGATAATATTGTATCTAATTTGTCTATGGTGCTATCTAGTTGTAGTTTGTAATCTGTGTATTTCTGGGTATTTTCAAAGGGTTTCAATGATTCAAAGGTTTTATTGATATCCAACAAAATATTATCCCTTTCTTCCTTTTTGTGTTTAAGGAGTTGCTTCATGCATATGATTGAACAGTTAGTTAAATTTGCATTCCACTCCTCCATAAACACTGGGTTATCTAGGGCAAAGGAGGGGTATTTTTTCATACGTAATCCTCTGGGGACTTATTCTCAGTGATGTAAAGATCAAGAAATTCTATGTCCCACCATAAATTAGTTTCCTTGTATCTCAATTTTTCCAAGTTTGAAAAAACAGTGTCTAAATTATCTTCCCTTACAGATTCTAAAACCTGGCTGTGACCCTTGAGTGCTGTTTCCATAATCTGTTTTCTTTTATTTTCATCTATTACCCCTGTGGGATTATAAATTTTAGCCATAATGAAATAAAAATGGAAAGAGTACTAAAGTGAAAGATGTTAACAATGAATGAGTATTAAACAAACAATTGACTTTAAGGCTGAAAATGACCAAAGCACTGGGAATAAAGAATAATTAGAGAAACACAAAATGAAAGTGCTCAGTCTATATATACCCCTTGGTCTCTGCAAGTATATACACAAGATCAGTATCAGGGTGGTTCAAAGTCCCAATAGATGATGAGTATATGCTGGGAAAACAGTCAAACAGTAAATGTCCAAGTCCCTGGGTAAGGAGCGAAACGTAGGGGGGGAGAAGGCTCCAAATAGACTGTAAATTCAGCTGTGAGCAGCGGATCCAGAAGCGGTATTCCCAACCGCCGATGCACAAGGCTAACAAGAAAAAATAGGATGCACTGAGTCAAAAAAGTCACAGTATAAGCAGGGTTTATTAGGTAAATCAAATGGTATGTTGGTACAAATATGGGTCACATGCTTTTTTTTAATGGGCACTAAAGAGCTGATTGCCCTTTTAAGGGCAATGCCCATACAAATGCCCCTTTAGGGGCAATGGGTAAATTAGATTTTTTTAGAGTTAGGTCTTTTTTATTTTGGGGGTTGATTGGGTGGGGGGTTCTACTGATAGGGGTTAGTTTGTATTTTTTAATGTAAAAGAGCTGTTAACTTAGCACAATGCCCACAAATGGCCCTTTTAAGGGCTATTGGTAGTTTAGTGTTATCTTCTGGGGGGGTTTGGGGTGGCTTTTTTTGTTTTTATAGGGGTATTAGATTAGGTTTCATTTTTTTATTTTGGATAATTTCATTTTTTTTTCTGTAATCTTCTGTAATCGGGGTTAATTTAGGGGGTGTTAGGTTAGATTAATACTTTGCATTGTGGGGGGTTGGCGGTTTAGGGGTTAAAAGGGAAATTAGGTAGAGTTGTGGGGGGTTGGCGGATTAGGGGTTAATAGTGTAATTAGATACTTTGCATTTTGGTGGGTGGCGGATTAGGGGTTAACAACTTTATTAGATACTTTGCGATGTAGGGGTTGGCAGATTAGGGGTTATTACATTTATTAGTTATTCCGGTGGGGGGATGGTGGTTGAGAGGTACATATTGCGCATGCGTTAAGTGTTTAAGACTTCCAGGGAGTTACGGTGCTCATATACTCAGCCCAAAGCTTGCTGTGCCTGCCTATGTTTGTCGAGGTGACAATAGAGTACAATTTCTCCATTTTTGCTATGTAAGTCCTTGCACTGAATATGTGATACCTACTTGCGACGCCGGTTCTTTGTTAGTTTATGGGCGTAAAAACAGTGGGCGATCGGTAAAATATATATGTGCGCTAGATTCGCTAACTAATTGGTGATGCCGCATATGTGATCGGGCCCCATATCTTTGTATATAGAACTGCATCCTATACATTATATCTTATGGTGTTCTTGGATAACTCATACAGTACACAACAATAACTCGTTCTTTTATGAGGTTATAAACGTCTCTAAGTAAGACAGGGACACTTAATTTTGACCTAATGTCCTTTTAAGCTTTGCATAGTGTATCAGGGGATCAGTGTTCTTATCTAAAATTAGGGTGGATAAATATATATATATATATATATATATATATATATATTTTACAAAATCTGATTTTTTAAATTTATTTTTTTATTTAACCCAGATTTATATAGTTATAATGGTTCTACAAAATAGGAATAATATGTAAGGGGAAAACATATTATAGTACTCTGGATAAAAACAAATGTTACCAGTTTATGGGCGTAAAAACAGTGGGCGATCGGTAAAATATATATGTGCCGCACTTGTATGTGCACTAGATTCGCTAACTAATTGGTGATGCCGCATATGTGATCGGGCCCCATATCTTTGTATATAGAACTGCATCCTATACATTATATCTTATGGTGTTCTTGGATAACTCATACAGTACACAACAATAACTCGTTCTTTTATGAGGTTATAAACGTCTCTAAGTAAGACAGGGATACTTAATTTTGACCTAATGTCCTTTTAAGCTTTGCATAGTGTTTGAGGGGATCAGTGTTCTTATCTAAAATTAGGGTGGATAAATATATACTATATATATATATATATAACAAAATCTGATTTTTTAAATTTATTTTTTTATTTAACACAGATTTATATAGTTAGAATGGTTCTACAAAATAGGAATAATATGTAAGGGGAAAACATATTATAGTACTCTGGATAAAAACAAATGTTACCAGGCTATTTAGTTTGTGCCTGAAGTATAATTAGGACAAGGTAATCTCAGTTATGAATTTTTAATGAAAATGCAATTTATTGACAATAATGAAACAAAAATAAAGCATAATGTATGAATATACATTTACAAGCAGCAACAACAAAAAATAACTGTGGTGATAAATAATTGATCAGTAATAATGTAACAATTGTGATTACATCACTGCCAAACCTATAATTAAAAAAAATACAATAATACCTGTAAATCTTACATACTTGGATTATGCAATGATTCTATTAAACAAATACAGCGGAAAGCAATAAATGCACAATGTTTATTCACACTATCATCGGTAACTTAGACATTATCACGTGACGCACGCACATGACCATAACTAGTAACTACAGGAAGTTAGCGTTTATCAATCATCCGTAGGTTGTTTAGCCTGCAGGCATCCAACCACAAGACAAAAACGGAATGAACGGGGGCGTTACTAGTTTATGTTGGGGCGATAGGTTTAAATACGAGGTGGGCGTGATTTACTTTTGGGGTATGCCACGTGACTTCGTGTGTTGACGTGATTGGGTGGCAAATTGACTGCTGACGCAAACGCTTAGAACTAGGAAGTTTTGACGGTGTAGAGTATCAACAATAACAACAAGTTCTGGTTGGCATCACGGTGCTACTTGGTACCCTTACTGTATGCAGTGATGTTCAGAGGCCTGGGCAGCTGGCTAGGCCTGGAGCCTGAACCTGAAAAGGATACACAATGTACGGAGGAGAACGAGCCGGAGGTGACGCCTGTGAGTGAAGGGGAGAGTCCGGGGAAAACAGGAGAAGAGCAGCCATCAGAGAATGAGCCGGAGGATGTCCTGCTAAAACAGGCTAAGGGTATTGGGAGTAAGTAACATACATTGCCCACTCTGCCTATGCCTTAGAGCATACTAGAATCCATAGATACTATAACAAATGATAATTGTTTGCGACATTATGGCCATGTAACTTAATATATTACCCCTACACAATTATTTAAGGGATACTAAACCCACATTTTTTCTTTAATGATTCAGATAGAGCATGCGAATTTAAACAGCTTTCTATGTTACTCCTATCAAATTTTATTCTTTCTCTTGCTGTCTTTATTTAAAAATCACTAATGTAAAGATTAGGAGCTGGCCCATTTTTGGTTCAGATCCTGGGTTATGCTTGCTTATTGGTGGATAAATGTATCCACCAATAAGCAAACGCTATCTAGGGTGCTGAACCTAAAATGGGCCAGCTCCTAAGATTTACATTCCTGCTTTTTAAATAAAGATAGCAAGAGAACAAAGAAAATTGATAATAGGAGTACATTAGAAAGTTGTTTAAAATTTCATGCTCTATCTGAATCATGAAAGAAAAAAAATTGGGGTAAGTATCCCCTTAATGCATTAAACAGGCACTGAGTACAGTGCTGGTGACAGTATTTTAGGATTCCAATCCACAACCACTGACATGGGAGCGATATATTGGAAGTTAAAGAACATGAATATTTCATAGTTTGGCCACCCAAGAGCTTACTCTACTCTTCCTGATCAACTAAACATGAATGTTTTGAAGAATGTTAACATCAACAATGTATTTATATAACAACTGCTAGATGCTTAGCAACACTATTTTCAGCTCTTGCTCCTTAGCAAAAAAAAATAAAAAATGATTTAGCAGTATTAGTCCAGTAGACAAAATGTCAAAATAACCAGAGTATTTAAGAATGCAATGATACATTTTTTTATTGGACTAACATAAAAATTAAAGGGGACACAGGAAGACAGGAAAGTCTTTGAAAGTTTGTTTTTTTGTAAATATCATATTAGTCACATAAAAAAGGTATCATTGCATTAATTTGACACACACACACAACATATAAATATATATATATACAGTATAGAGAGAGACACACACACACAACATATAAATATATATATACAGTATAGAGAGAGACACACACACACAATTTGTTTCTGCTGAGATACATTTGAGTAGGGAATGCTTTTCATGCATAATCCTTTTTATTCTATTGGTTTTGCATATAATTGTTTGTTGTATACAATGTCTTTTTAGTCAAATGAAGCTTCTCTGTAAAGAAAGCTATTGAAAAATCATAAAATTGGCAAACGTAAGTGCAAATTATTAATATTTAAAGGCTTATAAAGTGTTAATTTTACATCAAGTCAGACATGCTGCACAGTTTTTAATTACAATGTTTTTTTTCTGTTTTTAAAAAACAAAAAACAAAAAAAAAAAACTTGTTTTTTTAAGGAGTGTCAAGTTTGCAAACCTTTACCAGTAGGTATGTTTCTCTAGGTATGGTGCTATTGCTGTGGTATGCAGTGTTACTTTGTTTGATTTGAGATTTATGTACACAAGCTATGCTTTTCATGTCATGCAAGAAGATACGAGAGAAATGACTACCCATGCAAGATATTTTATTTGTCATAATTGTTTATAGCAGTGCAACATGATAAACAAGGCAATTGTTTGTGGAATAACATTCACAATTAATTGACATATACAATTGATTATATAACATTTACTGTTTGTTATTGGTTCTGAAGTAAATACTGATATTAGCAGATTTGAAAACAAAATCTTTTTGATTGACAATAAATGCTCTTGTTTTTCCAGAAAATGCAGTTACTTACAAGAATCAAAAAAATCACTCTCTTTTCTGAAATATGCTTTTTTTTTTTTTTTTTTTTTTTTTTTTTTTTTTAAATAAGGTGTATTTAATTGATGTATTTCCAGTATATGCTTGATATATAAATCTATATTTACAGAAATCAACTGCAAATTTGTCTAATTCTGAAATATTTTCTTTAAAGGGACACTGAACCCAAATTTCTTCTTTAGTGATTCAGATAGAGCATGACATTTTAAACAACTATCTAATTTACTCCTCTTATCAAATTTTCTTTATTCTCTTGGTATCTTTATTTGAAATGCAAGAATGTAAGTTTAGATGCCGGCCCATTTTTGGTGATCAACCTGGGTTGTCCTTGCTGATTGGATGATAAATTCATCCACCAATAAAAAAGTTCTGTCCAGAGTACTGAACGAAAAAAAACTTAGATGCCTTCTTTTTCAAATAAAGATAGCAAGAGAACAAAGAAAAATTGATAATAGGAGTAAATTAGAAAGTTGCTTAAAATTGCATGCTGTATCTGAATCACAAAAGAAAAAAATTGGGTTCAGTGTCCCTTTAAGCAGCTGTTCATCACTAGATATGGATACAGTTTTATTAAACATCATAATGTAGTGATATCTATTTATACTCACATATATAACTGCTGCATTTCCAGGATAAGTGCATATATCTTATATAGTTGCATTTATATGCATTACAGCACCCTGTGTTTTAAAAAGCTATATTTTATGTGTTTTTATATTCTCAAATTTTTATTTTAAAAATCTTAATCTCTATATTATTTTTTTTCTTTTGAAAGATTATATTTTGAACTTTGCTTCTGTGGCTACAAAAAAGATATCTGAATCAGTTGCTGAGACAGCGCAAACTATCAAGAAATCCGTAGAAGAAGGCAAAATTGATGGGATCATTGATAAGGTGCTTCCCCCCCCCCTCGATATTTCAAGCCATATAAAAAAAAATATTTTTTATTGACTGAATGCCAGGAGGACACATTATAATCTCAGTCCCCCAAAAAATAGTTGATTCACAGCAATTTAGTGCCAATTTTAAAGCGATAATCCTTTACAATACATCTTGTGCAATGCAAAGTCCGATATCATGTTTTGGTGTGTGCCGTACTCATATCTGCAAATTGCACTACAATAAGCATCTTTTAAAGTGTGTTAACTAATAATTACTGTTCATTTAGGAAAAGCATTACAGAAAATGGCATTGTATGGCAAAATAACTTGTCAACTACTCAGTATAGCAAGCTAAACAAAACCATCTGCTTATAAATGTGTATCACAAATGGACATCCTGATCCACTTTGCACATTAGTAAGCTTACTTTCCATAATTTATAAAGCCTAGTTCTGAATTCACAAACCAAGACAAACATTAACAAATGTAAGCAAAGACTTTGACAAACATAGGTAAACCCCCAAAACGTACTAATAACTAAATGCAGACAATTTATATAGTAATAATAGACCCCCATGGAAAATAGAACCATGAATCATTAATGGATACCTATATATGCGGTCTACAAATTAGAGACTTAAAAGTTCAAAAAGAAAATGCTCTGTGTTGTGCATGAGTTTTAGTCTTGCAAAGGCGTTAGTAACCTAAAGTCAGCTCCAGAGCATCAATGCAATATTGGGGTTGTGCTGAACACCATCTGGTGAACCAATTACAACAGGCATATGTGTGTAGCCACCAATTGACAGCTAGCTTCCAGTACGGCTCTGCTGCTCTTGAACCTACCTAGGTATGCTTTTCAACAAAGGATACTAAGAGAATTAAGTACATTTGATAATAGAAGGAAACTGAAAAGTATCTTTTAAACTGCACACTTTAATTGTATCATGAAAGTTTAAAGGGACAGTCTAGTCAAAATTAAACTTTCATGGTTTAGGTAGGGCATGCAATTTTAAACAACTTTCCAATTTACTTTTATTATCAAGTTTGCTTTGTTCTCTTGGTATTCTTTGTTGAAATCTAAACCCTAAGTATGCTCATAGACTGATTTCTAAGCCCTTGAAGGCTGTATCTTATGTCAGTGCATTTTGACAGTTTTTCAGTTAGACGGTTCTAGTTCATTTGTGCCATATAGATAACAATGTGCTTACTCTTGTGGAGTTATTTATGAGTCAGCACAGATTAGCTAAGATGCACGTCTGTCAAAAGAACTGAGATAAGGGGGCAGTCTGCAAAGGCTTAGATACAAGGTAATCACAGAGGTAAAAGTGTATTAAAGAGACATTGTACATTACACTAGATATTTTTTTGCATAAATGTTTTGTAGATGATTTATTTATATAGCCCTGAGAGTGATTTTGTAACCATGTTTTATCTTTTTTTTAATAACATTGTGCTGATTTTCAGACTCCTAACTAAGCCCCAAAGTATCAGATGTAGACCCAGGTCTACAGACACCTTCTGCTCCTGTTTGTCTAAAGGGGTTTTCATATGCAGGGGAGGGGGGAGTGTCTGCTCTTTCTGATTTCCCAGCCCCTTTCTTTGGGTGTCCCAGCCTAACCTCATCAATAGTGCTAAACTGGGAGCTTCTAAGTACGTTTTTAAAAGGTTTTATACGATTTTAAGATCTGTATCTTTATAGTAGTGTCTCTATTACATGCAGTTATATTAAAATTGGTGTACACTGTCCCTTTTAATATAGCAGTGTTGGTTATGCAAAACTGGGGAAAGGGGTAATAAAGGGGTTATTTATCATTTTCAACAATACAAATTCTGAAGTAGACTGTCCCTTTAATTTTGACTTCCGTTGCCCATTAAAGGTAATATAAAAGTGGTGCAAGAATCCCTTCTACTAGGATATAAATAATCTCCAAATTGAAAACAAGAAAGTTATGCGTTAAAATGTCTCAAATAATGTCACATTCTCCTACAGAATCATTGTGAACACATGAAATAAAATCCACTAATTTGATAAAGTCAGTTGGTTTCATGTTGGTCCCTTAACTTAGTCTTGTTTATAGCAGGTGGGAAATATCTCCTCACAGGCTTGCACATGCTCAGATGGAGCTGGTGCATCAGAAAGTGTGCATATAAAAAGACTGTGCACATTTTGATAATGGAAGTATATTGGAAAGCTTTGTATCCTTTATCTGAATCAGTTTAGTTCAGAAATGTATGGTTTGAAACAGGCTCTATGGAACAGTATTTGAGTTCCCTTATTAGAAAGTTCTATGTGTGCTATTCCTGTCTAGATGTTTGAGCTGCATTAAGCAATAACATCTGCAGTGGCGCTTGATTAGAGCCCTCACAGGCACATTTGGCAGTGCCATACTTTTTACATATATTAGAATATTGTGGAGTTATGTTTCTTTTTAATTAGTGTTTTCTTGGTGCTTGTATGTTGTAGAGACCTTTTTACATTTTAGTTTAGCAGAATATCCATTGATGGTTTTAAAACCAACCTTAGACTTCCCATACAATTTAAAAGCATCTTTTTACAAATTGGCGTAAGCTGAAATAACTAGCTAGCAGTAGACGTTAGAGCATCTTTAGTATAATATTTAATATGAGCATGCATATTCTAATTAGGCTGTTAGTGCCACTTTTCATTTTAAAGACCTGTATGTATGCTACAAATAAGGGGCTGCTGATGTGTCGTCTCGGAAACATACGTGTTATTAAATATTTATTTCCATTGACTGTGTTATCCCAGCCCTAGAACACTCCTTGTGCCATATTAAATATTAACATAATGCAGACTTTTATATCTTTTAAGAGTTTCTTTAATTTAAGTCTAATCAGATGGTCCTTTCTCACACAATGCATATATAATGGTATACTCTGCCCTCTATATCTACCACTACCTACTGTCAGATTTTTAGCACCATAACGCTGTTACTTAAGTATTCATTGGCTTATTAGGGAAAACAACAGTTACGTTATCAAGAACATGATACTTAGGCAGGCATAACATTTTCTATGCCTTTTATGGAATGCAGAGATTCCATAAACAAGCTCCTCATTGAACATGTTTTTTCCCTTTAAGAGGGGTAAACGGAAACATCTTAATCACTAGACCAGTATTTATATCTGTCCTTTAGACAATGTGTCCCTGAGTGTCACTGCAGGATCTTCTGTTTATGGGCCACTTTTAAATAACCTGTTCTTTTTACAGACCATCATTGGTGATTTTCAGAAGGAACAAGAAAAGTTTGTGCAAGAAAAGAGCAAAAAAACAGGTAAGGGTTAGAAGAATGTCATCATGATTTTATATTATATTAGTAGTAAAACATATATACATTATTTTAAGCATAGTCTGTTGAACATTATACTAACTGATTTTACTGTAGTTTCAGGGAAAGAGAGCAAACCATTTGTAATGAGTCTAAAGTACATTTAGATGTTGTTTTTTTTTTTTTTTTTTTTTTTTTTAATGCAAATCTATATTTAAATTAAGAATTCCAGACTAAACGAGGTTGCTCTACCAAGTGACCGGGCACCAGTATTATTCAAAGGGCTGCATATGTTCCTCTACTGAGTCAACTGCAGGACATCTGGTACTTAAGATGTAAATAGAGTGGATGGTGGTGGGGTTCAGAGCAAAGTAAGAGTTCAGTTGTTTTGTGGTGTAACATATAGGCCATAGAAATAGGTATTTCTTTACTGCTTTAAAACAGAGGGAGCCATAGGGGAAGTCTTTCAATAGAAAAACATTTTAGAATGGCATGGTGTTCTGCTCATAGTGCACATAATTCTTAATACGTTAAAATAAATCCAATAAAAGATGTAAAAAGAGAGACAATTTCCAGCAATTATTTAATTTTCAGGCCATTTAACCTAGAAAAGAGTAAACTTAAATTCACCTAAACTCCACAATTTAGGTGGCATCTAAGTATACATTTACCATTTGTATGTTGATCCTGAACCCTCAGCCCTTTTAAAACTGTAGATGACCAATATTTATCACAGTGTATATTTGAGTAATTATCATTAGAAATCTGGCGAATGTCATCCCAGAAATTTAGGTCTTAACAACTCCTCTCTCTTGCAGTTTTTTTTATGTTTAAATGTTTTTTATTAGGTTGATCAAAGAGGAAAAAAAAAATACAACATAGCTGCTTAAATTAGTACAAATGTAAATTACAATTCTGAGAGCAGCTTTAACAGGAAGAACATTACATGCAACCCGAGTTTTAACATGTTTGTAGTAAAAGGGGATAGGGATCCCAACATTCCAGGGTTACAGCATTCATTTTACAACTGCTAACACCTCTTTAATAATATGAGTATAGTATCCGTTTATTTAGAGTATAAATTGTATGTTATAAATCTCCTGAGTTCAGTTGCTTTTTTACTGAGACTACAGATTATGGTAGTCCTACAACTTTTTTTAAGATCGTCTCTGGGCAATGTGTTCAATAGGGAAACGCAGAACAAGAACCAAGCCTCCCTGATTGAAGTCATGGGTATTAGGGATTATAAAGGATACAAGGTTACCTCAATAGTTGTTAGAACAGAATAAAAAATGAAAAAAAAAAAAAAAAAAAAAAAAAGGGCAGTTTGGGATTAAGAAAGAGTGGGGGAAAGCTGGGGTAGTTGGGGTATGGTGTATAAAGAAAAAAAACATAAAATATATAATAGTATCCTGTTTTAGTTCAAGGTAACACCTAGTATATGACCTCTCTTTGGCTCTCTGAGACCGATCAACTCTTGTGTATGTGTAGGTATCACAAACTGATAACCATGCTTCAGATCTCGGCAATCTAAGATTTATATCTCACGGTTCATTATTATAGGTCCTTTGTTTCCATATAAATAGAATATCAGCTATCATATCCTGTTTACCCATAAAACAATAATGCATTCTTTTAAGTGATAAGATATGATTGACCTCTGAAACCCATTGGGCTATTGTAGGAATATCTTGTGTCTTCCATAGCCTGGGGATCAGCCTCTTAGCGCAGGTCAACATCGTGAGTAATAGTTTCTTACGATAGACACAAGCGAGGCGCGGGATATGATTGAGGAGAATGACGTGTGGTCCTAGGGAAATGTCCGTACCTAAAATTTTATTAATATTGTTTTCTACCTGCCTCCAAAATTCAGTTAACATAGGGCAGGACCACCATATATAGGTTATTGTGCCTTCTTCTCCACATCTCCTCCAGCAATTAGAGGAGGCTGTGGGGTATATAGCTCGAAGCTGCTGTGACGTTAGATACCACCGTGCTATAATTTTATAGTTAGTCTCAGATAACATCAACGAGGTAGAGGAGGAGTGGGTGAGGCGGAAACATATTTTCCAGTCCTCTTCAGCTATGTCACCTACTAATTCCTCTGTCCATCTCCTCAAGTATGAGGGACGGTGCTCCAGGGAAAGAGCCCCTAAGAATTTTGTAGATCATATATAAATGTGCTTTTTTGATATGCGAATTAACACACAACTGTTCGAATGGAGTTAATGGACGAATTAACTCATCTTTATGTGGGCTGCTATGTATGGATTGTCGAATTTGTAAGTATGTGTACCAACTATGAAATGGGGATCCCAGTTCATCGTTAAGCACAGTCCTGTCTTTAACTCCACGCGAGTCAGTGATCAGATATATCGGGAGATTTTGTAGGAGCTTATTAACATTAGCATGGGAAAAGGAACTATGTTTCAAGATCAAATGATTGTGAAGCAATGGAGTCATAGGAGATATGGTGGTGGACACTCCCTTTATAAAAGAGACAACACTATCCCATATCTCAAGTGTAGCTTTAACATATGCATTGTGTTGCAACATGTGGGTCTGGAGTTCTTAGGGAGCCAAGGTACATCCCTCAAATTTTTAACCTGAGTCATGTGGCTCTCCATCTGTATCCATATCTTTGAAGGGGGTGAATGGTTCCACAGGACTATTCTTGACAAGTGCGCTGCTCTATAATAATTAGTTATGTTAGGAAGATTGAGACCCCCATCTTCCTTACTAAGGTATAATGTTTGTTGGGCAATTCTTGGACGCTTGTAAGACCATATGAAGGAGTTAATTAGTTTTTGCTGTGTATTAAGGTAGGAATTGGGTAGTGCCATCGGTAAGGTCTGAAAAAGGTATAGATACTTGGGAATGACCATCATTTTTACTGTATTAATCCTTCCAGACCATGTTAGATGTCCCAGTTTGTGCCATTGCTCTAATAGATTCGTAATACTCGACTGGAGAGATATGAAATTATCTGAGTATAATTTGGAAATATCTTTGGGGATTATCAGACCTAGATATTTAAGTTTATTTGTGATGGTGAATTTCGTGTTCTGTGGTAAATTTTCTGTCTCTTGGGATGTTAGATTAATCAGCATCAGCCCTGATTTCTCCATATTTACGAAGAAGTTAGAAACCTGCTTATAATTTTTCAATGTCTCAACTAATGCAGGAAGTGTAGACACTGGGGAGCGTATGGTGAGAATCACGTCATCCGCAAACAAGAGGCATTTCTGGGTGACCGTTCCATATTCTAAGCCTTGAATATTTGGATTCTGCCTGATTTGTATCGCCAGAATTTCCACTGTAAGAGCGAATAATAAGGGTGAGAGTGGGCACCCTTGGCGTGTACCATTGGAAATAGGAAAGGTTTGGAATACCGTACTATTTATTTTGACCTTTGCACTGTGTTTATTATAAAGGGCATAAATTTTGGCATAAATTTTCACGTCTATATTTATAAGCGATATCGGTCTATAATTGCCTACAAGGTCTTTGGCTTTCCCAGGTTTTGGGACAACTGTAATTAATGCATCTAATAGGGATGCTGGGAGAGTATTACCTTGATCAATGTCTGTGAAAAGAGAATGTAAATGTGGGCTAATCTGCTCGTAAAATAGTTGGTAAAATTTCGCTGTGAGTCCATGCGGACCAGGCGACTTGCCGTTAGGTAATGCCTTAATTACAGAGATGATGTCTTGTAACGTTATAGGAGAGTCTAAAAATTGTTTGTCTTCCTCTGTGATAGAGGGAGTTTAAACGGTAGTTAGATATGCTGCTACTTTGTCTAGGTTTTCGGGAAATATTGCGTTCTTTATATTTATATAACTTTGTGTAGTATGATATAAATGAATTGGTAATCTCCTCATTTTTGGATGTAGTGCCACCTGAGGGTTGGGTAAGAGACCTAATGAATGTAGAGTATCTTTGTTTTTGAAGCGACCTGGCTAAGAGGCGGCCCATCTTATTGCTTTCCACAAAAATTTTTGCTTTAGTAGTTAAGGCTCTCATATGAGCTTTTTGGATAAGAAATTTATTTAGGTTTTCTCTTGCCGCAGTAAGATTAGAAAGCTTTGCAGTGGAAGTGGGATCTGCTTTGTGTAGGGCCTCCTGAACAGCCAGGTCACTTGTCAACGAGCTGAAGTGGGTTGTTAGTAGTCTACGCTGTATAGCATTATATTTTATCAGTAACCCCCGGATATAGCATTTGTATTCCTCGCAATTGTTCGCGAATGACGTGTCCTCAGGTTTGTTTAGGGAAAAAAATTCTACTGTGGATTTTTTTATTTCCTCTACTGTTATTTGATTGGTGAGAATAGTGTCATTAAGTCTACAGTGAAATGTTTTACTGGGTTTGCTAGACCAGGTGAACGTAGTGGACACCATGCTATGGTCGGACCAAGAGGTATGAGATATTTTGGATTGTAAAAGTTGTCATAGAAGTGTCTGACTGCACAAAATGTAGTCCAACCTGGAGTATGAATGTTGCGGGTGAGAAAAGAAGGTGTAATCTCTCTTGTTGACGTTTACTATTCTCCAAGTATCAAAGAGATTAACAGATTGAAGGGCTGTACAATTATTTCTCAGGACATTTTTGCGTAAATATGATTTCCCAGTAGAAGTGTCTAGTGTTGGGGTCATAGGGAAGTTAAGATCACCTCCTAAAACAATAGGGCCCTTAGCGATATCCAATATTGTATTAACTAGAGATTTGAAAAAATGGGGAGTAGGTCTGTTTGGTGCGTAAATGTTGGCCAAAGTAACTGGGCTGCCATAATATAGTCCAACTAATATTAGGATTCTACCCTCTTTATCTATATGCTTTTGTAGGAGTTCAAAGGGGGTATTACGCCTAAAAGATATGCTTACGCCATTTTTCCGATGGGGACCTGAGCTGCAAAAGTGTTTATCGTAGAGAGCGTAGGTTTGTTATGTTTTCTAAAGTGGGTTTCCTGTATCATGACAATGTCTATTTTTCTTTTATAAAAATCATGATAAGCTATAGAGTGTCTTTCCGCCGAGAGAAAGCCCTTAACATTCTGTGTCACTATGTGTAGTGTGCCTGCTGTTTGATGAGGTGGTTGGGCCATTATCAATTCGAGAGTTTATTCAAGCTATGCAGAAGAGCCAAAGAGAGCTGAGTAGGATACTAGGGTAAACAAGTGTAGGGGAATAAAAAGAAAGGAAAGGGAAAAATAGGAACAAAACAAAAAACCAGTAACAATTAAATACGGATAATAGCAAAGGGAAGGATATCTGCTCAAATCTTTTTCAGTTCAGGTATCGCGTCAGTTCTAGAACCACGCTAAGCCGGACTGAGTATCAGTGAAAGACTTAGGAGCTTTCGTACAAGATATATATATATATATATATATATATATATATATATATATATATATATATATATATATATATATATATATATATATATATATATATATATATATATACATATACACACACACACACACTTGGGGTCTTATTGTGATCTTTTTGATTAACTTGTCTTGTATAGAAATGTTAGATCTATATTAGCAAAAAAGAACATGGGATAAAAAGTCATTCCGTACACTAAACAATATTTACATAACTTTAACATTCTATTTTCATTAAACAATCTCAATGTTCTATAATGCAGTTATATATGACATGTAGGATCTAGGGCAATCAAGTACCCGGTACACACATATAACACATTTCAGCTTGTATTAAGTAAGCTCTGGGACTTCGTCTAAAGCACACCATTTTCTTAGGTCATATTCACTGTGCAAAGATGAATTAGGGCCTAGTGTTAGTCAGATGAGGTGAACTGTGTTCTCGGGAACTTGCGTTGTCAGTGGATAAGTGAACAATATGTCGTGTTGCCACCGCCAATAATGAAGCAGCGGCCTAGGTAAACAAGTGGGCAGTTATAGTGTTGAAGGGTTTAGATCCGGAGTAGTTTATTATGTTTGACTAGGACTATAAGTGAGTTTGTATTGTCAACTGTCTAAATTAGTTATTGTACTATGTGTTGGTGTTGGAGGATTCAGATCCAGACTAGTTTGTTATGTTTGGCTAAGGTTATAAGTGAATTTGCAGTGTAAACTATCTAAATTAGTTGTTGTACTGTGTGTTATAACTGGCGCCCTACTTTTGCCCAAAGAGTCCCCTATCCTGAGCAGAGCTAAAAGACATCTAGACAACAATACATTGAGCATCAACAGTTTAAATATAAAAAAAAAGATATCTTTGAAAACATACTTGAACTCAAAGCTGGAACATCAGCTACTTAGCAAATTGAAAACAAAATTGAGTCTTATAGTAATGTGATAAGTTAGTCTCTGCTTCATAATCATCTACGTGCCAACCGACAGGCAGACGTCTAGAGGAGAGTAATGTGTCAGGATTACAAGTAAACAACCTGCAAACAAAAAGCATGATAAAAGATAAAGGTAAACTGAACAGTCATAGTTACTCATCCAGGAGAATCAGTGTCCATTCTGTCCACCGCGGATTGGGGGACTTGTTTGCGTTTGTTCTGCTTGGACGAGAGATCTGGTCCTGGTCTCCTCTGTGGTTTAGGGCTAATCTGACCATTTTGCTGCTTGTATAGGTGATTAGAATCTCCTTTGTCTGGTTGTGGAATGTTCATCATATTACAGAATTTATCCACATCTGATAAAGAAGTGCACTCCATCTTCTTACCACTTTTCATGGTTACCACCGACGTAGGGAAGCCCCACCTGTAGGGGATATGAAGTGAGCGTAGATGCGAAGTGATTACCTGAAAATCTCGTCTTTGCTGCAAAGTTCTTAAAGAAAGATCTTGGTAAAACTGGATTTTATGACCTTGAAAGCTTATTGCTGGTCTTTTTCTAGTTATGTTGTATATCTCCTCTTTTTGCCTATAATTTTGGAAATGAACTATAATGTCTCTTGGCGGAGAATCATCCGCAGGTTTTGGCTGGAGAGCCTGATGAGCTCTGTCAAGTGGAATTGCGTTGTTGTCTTCTGCATTATCTTCTAGAATCTCGATGAACAGGGCCTGCAAGTAATCCTGAATTTCACTATTCAAGACTGTTTCCGGTACTCCTCTAAAGCGAAGATTTCCACATCTGGAACGATTTTCTAAATCGTCTATTTTATCTTCCAGTTGAAAAGGTCGCTATTTTCTGCGATACCACATATTCATGTTCTTCTAAGGAGTCCACTCTATGACCCAGGTCGTTGATCTCCTTCTTTAGGTCGGCGCATTCATCCTTTATACAGGACTTGACCTGTTCAATGAAAGCTTCCATGGCTTTATATGTAATTGGAGAGTCGTCTTTGTGTGTCTGAGCTGGGGGAGATGGGCAGCTAGCGCTGCTTGACATGTCAGCTTGCTCTTCTTCATCTTGAGTGTGTGTGTAGATTCAGCGTCCTTTTTGTTGGACATTTGGTCTGATGGTTTGAAGAAAGCATGTACTGCTCCCTGACTGGTCTGTGGTGCTTTCTGTAACTTATCCAGACGGGGATTTTTTCTTTGTGACATTGTGATTAGTAAGTATAGGCTGTTGTATATATGGACAGGAATTATACACAGTATAGTGACCCAGCAGGGGCTTGTAAAACTCAGCTCGCAAACACTGTGCCCCCAGGGGAGTTTGCCCTCACAGGGCGATCATGGGCAAGGGCAATTGGGATATGACCCGTCACCATTCAAAGTGACGGGAAAAGGAGAGGGGGCACAGGTGTGTGTATAGCAGAGACTTGGTACAGGAGTAACCGGTAATGACTTTAGAATGGTCCTTAGCGTACTTATCAGGTGCTGTAATTATGCCTCCTGGATCTGTTAGGCAACTGCTATTTAACCTGCCAAAGTCAATGATAATCACTCAGCTTGCAAAATAAAAAGGACCAGCTAATTTCCCTTTCTTTTCTGAGAGCAGGAATTGTTGTTATAAGAGCAGTTCAAATAGTGAAAGGGCGCCATTTTGCTTAGTCAAAAAAAAAAAGCGTCACATTTAGGTGTGGTGATTAGTGTCTTTGCTCAACGTCCAGTTTAGTGATCAGGGAGACCAAGTATAATGACTGTAGATAGGACCCAAGTAAATTCTGCCTTGATGAGCACGCACCTATAATATAGCCTGTGTGCTAGCCAGTATAAAGTTTGTGAGTCGTGTCTATGTCCGTGCCCCTAGTTATTAATTTGATATTCGTTGCGTTAAGGGGGAGAACACATTTCTTCTGTAGTCACACTACCTGCACAGCGCTGACAGTATTACCAGCGAATAGTTGTCACAGGCCTCCTTCAAAAGCGCTGGTATCCATTCAGCTCCATGTTCTGCGTTTGCAGCGATGAGCAGTAAAGTCCGTTGTAGGCCTTTGCTCCAGCAGCCCATTTCCTCTGTTGTGCGATCGTCCTGCATGTTGAGTGCTACTCTGACCCCAGGTTAAGATCGGTAGGCTATAATCTACAGTTTCAGATGTTAAGTGCTAGATTTACAAAGCTGTACTCGCTGTGAGCTGTTGTAACACCCGGCTTGTATACAGAGCTTTAGAATATTGCGGCCATTACAGTGAGCCGCTCGCTCCGCCCCCCCCTCTTGCAGTTTTATGCTGTATATCTCCTATATATGCTAGTATGTGGACACATGGCCATCACACACCCCCTTTGCATTACTATTCTGGGATGGCTTTTCACAAAATGTTGGAGTGTCTGTGGGAATTGGTGCCCGAAGGTGTTCAGAGGGGTTGCGTTCAGGGCTCTGTGCAGGACACATGAGTTCCTCCACATCAACTTTGTCAAGCCATGGCTTCATGGACCTCACTGGAAAAGGAAAGAGCCTTTCCCAAGAGGCTGCCACAAAAATGGAAGCACCCAGTTGTCTTAAATGTTTTGCATTAAGATGACCTTTCTCTGATACTAAGGAGCATAGTCCAAATTCCAGATCACTATCTCTCCTCCACCAAACTTACAGTAGGCACTAATCATTCCATTAGGAAGCATAGAAACATAGATTGTGAAAGGCATATAAGAATCATAGGCTCAACAAATCTGCCCAAAATTTCCTAAAAGGGATAGCTAATCTATTTTGTAGGATAGCCTTATGCTTTATTCCAGGCAATTTTGAAGTCATCCCAGGTATTCTTGAAGTAAAGTAGTAGAAATAGCGGTCTCCTGGCATCCCCCACACCCAGATTCTTCCATCAAACTACCCGATAGTGATTTGTGATTCATCACTCCATAAAGCACATTTCTATTGCTCCAGAGTCCAGTGATGGCATTCTTTGCACCACTTCAACCAACAATTAGTATTTTGTATATTAATGTGAGGCTTGTGTATAGCTGCTCGACCATGGAAACCCATTTCATGAAGCTTTCCACTCACGTTCTTGATGTTGCTTTTAAAGGCAGCTTGTAATTCTGTAGCGAGTGTTACAACTGGACTTGCCTCACTCTGTCAGTTCATGTAGTCTTACAACGAACAAACCAGCAAGGGTAATTAGCGCAATTAAAAATACTGTTATTCCTTTTTAAATAATCTAGAGAAAAAGATCAATAAACAGCAATAAATTCAAACAACAAAAAATGAGTGCTGGTTAACACATAGGTGTCTGAATCCACCTATGAAAAACCTGCTGACCAGCATCTATCCCTATAGGCTGTTAAAATGTAGTATCAATAATTAAATAGAAAAGATCAAGTGCATATGCTAATAATTACAATTTGCTTAAATGAGTCAAAGCAAATGAGTTCAAATTTAATACATAAAATTCCAGAATTAAAGAAAGAAAAGCATTAAACACAGACACATTTCATATAACACAATTGACAATTTATATAATTTATGAAAAACACATATCTTAAATGACGACTCTTGCCTGAGCTAGACAAAACAATGTTTGTTCCAAAGTCCCAATGAATCCAGATAAAGTATTGTCTAGAAAGAAAAAAGTGCAAAGGAAGGTCCCGTTACAGACGGTAAGATGTTTATAAAGAATGGTGTATTTTAGTACTTACACCGGGTGTTGTCACTTTTAGTTTTGTTAAAATCCAAACATCCACAAGTAGAGGCTGTGATGATTGGGTTTCCCAACATTTTAGGTCCACATCTGGTATAAAGTTCTTTCAAACACAGACTTTAGGTGATCTTAGGAAGTATTGGGATATTTTGTCAACGACTGTGGCTGTATAGCCTATACCAGACAACAGACCGTTATTACTCCCCTATCTACACCTTACCTACACCTGTTCCTACAGGTGCTTCTTTGGATCAAAATACAATAGCTACAACGGAATTCAGCAACGCTTGTTTCCGAGGTCTACCCTCCTTTTTCAAGCTCAATTTTGCAAATGGTTGTTGCCTCTTTTTATAGGCTAAGTAGCAATTGATCAATCAATTTAACATTAGTAAAATTGATGCGTGTATTCTAAATTAATGTATACAGCATCATAGCTAACATTGGTTTTCATAAAAAATTACTTTTATAATATTTATAAAACTGATGTTAAAATGAAAAGGAAAAAACACAAAATTAAATCTAAAACAAATCATTGAGTGTACAGAAATAGCGCATAATTAGTTATTGGAGTTAATAAAATACGTTTATATACATCTTAAATTTAAAATCTATTTTTTTTTTTAAAAACATATATAGAATTGTTTTAAAAAAATATATACCAATATTCAGTAGACACAAGATAAATTTGATAAAAAGGGGAGTTTAAAAAAATGATTATAATGCATACTAAGAAACCCAAAATGGAAATTGCATTTGTTTGATCTTTCAAATATGGACAGTAGATGGCAGTATAGGACAAGTTATGTTTATTTTGCCTCATTCAAAAAGTGTGGTTATGGATACAATATGTATCGATTTTGGCTACACTACATAATCATGGATACAATTTATATTTGGTTACACTATATAATCATTAGTCTAAGTGTTGAATGTGGCTAAGCCGTAAAAACTATGCCTGCATTAAAAATCCCTTAGCACTTAACAATTAATAAGTTTTGAATAAAAGTTTAGTAAAAAAATGAGCAATATAAAAACATTTTTAATCTGAGAGGAAACTTCCTAGATCGAAATCTATGTTTTGGCCAGATGGAGTAAGGGTGTGCATTTCAAAAATCCACTTTGCTTCTAGTCTTAATAATAATGCCTTGTGTTTATTTCCCCCTCTCCAATTTTTTTTGTAGTTTATTTATGACTGTAAATTTAAAATGGCCTAGATCTCCCCTATTGCAAGACTTACAATGTTTATGGACTGGTAGATCTTTATTCCTATCCTGATCCATATTTTCAATAGAATTGATACGTTCCCTTATCCTTTCCTTTGCGGGTCTCTCAGATCCACCTATATATTTTACCCCACATTTGCACTCAATTAGGTAAACCCCATCTCTATCTGTACATCTAATGGTTTTGTTAATTTTGTATTCTTTCTTAGTTACGAAAGAGGTGAAAGTTTTTCCTTTTTTGGGAGTGTTTGCAGGATTTGCAAATGCCACAGGGAAAAACCTTTAATGTCCTTCCCCCAGAGGTCTCTATCTGTGGTATTATATTTTTTCTTATACATATCAGTTGGTACTAACATATTTTTCACATTTGTTGCCTTTCTATAAACAATGTTTTTCCCCCCCAATTTAGGTCCCAGGGTGTCGTCTGTTTTTAAAATTGGCCAATGTTTCCTTAAAATCTGTTCTATCATAGATTTATTGGTGCTAAACTGTGTAATAAAAGGTATAAATAAATAGTTGTTCCTCTGACTTATTTGGATCTCTTCCTTTTTTTTTTTTTTTTTTTTTAGATTTTGGTTATTTTTTTGATCAAATTATCTCTATCAATATTCAAGACTTCATTCTTATTTTGCTTTTATTTTTCATAATTGTATCCTCTCTCCAAAAAATTGTTTTTAATGATTTCTGCTTGCTCTATAAAGTCCTGATCTTCTGAACAATTTTTTCTTATTAGTTGTCTTTTGGGGATATTCTCCTTCCATTTTTCAAGGTGACAGCTGGTGGCGTGTATACAATTATTAGCATCAACCTCTTTAAAAAAAGATTTTGGTGGTTATTTTATTTTGATTTATTTTAATGTTCAGGTCTAAAAAATTTATCTAATTTTCACTTATTTTATATGTGAATTTTTAAATTATTTGTGGTGGTGTTGTTGTTCATGACCTTAAAAAAACATTCTAAATCCTCTTTCGGACCACGCCACACTATATGAATATCGTCTATATACCTTTTGAAGAGAACTACAGTAGGTTCGCCCCCAGATCTACTGAGTCTAGGAGAATATGCTCCCATAAACAAATTAGTATAGCTGGGGGCAAACTAAGTCCCATAGCCATTCCGTACAGTTGAAGATAGACATTATTTTCAAAGAAAAAATAGTTATGGGTTAAAATATAACTAATAGCCTCTATAATAAAATCTTTTTGTTTCTTCTCTAGACTGATATCTTTCTCTTAAGTAATAACCAATAGCTTCTAAACCATCTGTATGTCTTATGCTTGTGTAAAGAGCAGAAACATCACGAGGCTATTAGGAAATATTCCTCCCATTTCATCTCATTAAATATTTTTAAAACATCTGTAGAATCATTAAGATAAGATGGAAGAGTTCTTACACGTTGCTGTAGATAAAAATCTAGGTATTGAGATAAATTACTGGAAATGGAGTCTATTTCCGAAATAATCGGGTGGCCTGGTGGATTTTCCAGGGACTTACGTATTTTAGGCTAGACATATAAAAGTGGTATCCATTCACAGGACAGATAATTCTTTATCATTCAATATACCCTCATCTTTTGCTTTTTTTAAAAAAAAGTATTGGTTCTTCCATATAGGCATAGTTTTTTAAGGGTTAGCTACATTCAACACTTAGACTAATGATTATATAGTGTAACCAAATATAAATTGTATCCATGATTATGTAGTGTAGCCAAAATCGATACATATTGTATCCATAGCCACACTTTTTGAATGAGGCAAAATAAACATAACTTGTCCTGTACTGCCATCTACTGTCTATATTTGAAAGATCAAACAAATGCAATTTCCATTTTGGGTTTCTTAGTATGCATTATCATCATTGTTTAAACTCTACTGAATATTGGTATATATTTATAGTGTAACCAAATATAAATTGTATCCATAATGGTTATGTAGTTTAGCCAAAATCGATACATATTGTATCCATAGCCACACTTATTAAATAGGAGGCAGAATAAATATAACTTGTCCTGTACTGCCATCTACTGTCCATATTTGAAAGATCAAATGAATGCAATTTCCATTTTAGGTTTCTTAGTATGCATTATCATCATTTTTAAACTCCCCTTTTTATCAAATTTATCTTGTGTCTATTGAATATTGGTATATATTTTCTAAAAACAATTCTTATATATATATATGTATGTATGTATGTATGTATGTATATGTATGTATGTATGTTGTATGTTTAATTTAAAATCTATTTTTTTTTTAAAGATGTATATAAACTTATTCTATTAACTCCAATAGCTAATTATGCACTATTTCTGTACACTCAATGATTTGTTTTATATTTAATTTAGTGTTTTTTCCTTTTCATTTTAACATCAGTTTTATAAATATTATAAAAGTCATTATTTATGAAAACCAAATAAGCTGTAATACGGAATAAATTAATTTAGAATACAAGCATCAATTTTACTAATGTTAATTTGATTGATCAATTGGTACTTAGCCTATAAAAAGAGTCAGCAACTATTTTGCAAAATTGAGCTTGAGAAAGGAGGGTAGACTTTGGAAACGCGTTGCTCAATTCCGTTGTAGCTATTGTATTTTGATCCAAAGAAGCACCTGTAGGAACAGGTGTAGGTAAGGTGTAGATAGGGGAGTAATAACGGTCTGTTGTCTGGTATAGGCTATACAGCCACAGCAGTTGACAAAATATCCCAATACTTCCTAAGATCACCTAAAGTCTGTGTTTGAAAGAACTTTATACCAGATGTGGACCTAAAAGGCTGGGGAACCCAATCATCACAGCCTCTACTTGTGGATGTTTGGATTCTAACAAAACTAAAAGTGACAACACCCGGTGTAAGTACTAAAATACACCATTCTTTATAAACATCTTACCGCCTGTAACGGGACCTTCCTTTGCATTTTTTGCCTCTAGACAACACTTTATCTGGATTCATTGGGACTTTAGAACAAACATTATTTTGTCTAGCTCAGGCAAGAGTCGTCATTTAAGATATGTGTTTTTCATAAATTATATAAATTGTCAATTGTGTTATATGAAATGTGTCTGTGTTTAATGTTTTTATTTCTTTAATTCTGGAATTTTATGTATTAAATTTTAACTAAATTGCTTTTAGCAAATTGTGATTATTAGCATATGCACTTGATCTTTTCTATTTAATTATTGATACTATATTTTTACAGCCTATAGGGATATATACTGGTCAGCAGGTTTTTCATAGGTGG
This sequence comes from Bombina bombina, assembly GCF_027579735.1. Classification (NCBI taxonomy): domain Eukaryota; kingdom Metazoa; phylum Chordata; class Amphibia; order Anura; family Bombinatoridae; genus Bombina; species Bombina bombina. The sequence continues at coordinate 664,144,970 of NC_069501.1, forward strand.
ATTCAGTCACCTCCTATGTGTTAACCAGCGCTCCTTTGTTGTTGTTTGAATTTATTGCAGTTCATGTAGTCTACCACCTCTTTGCTGGCCTGTTATTGTTCCTAGATGCTTTCACTTCACATTAATAACCCGGTTGACCGAGACAGATCTTGTAGGGCAGAAATGTCACAAACTGACTTGTGGCTAACATGACATTCTATGACAGTGCCACATTTATAGTCACTGAGCTCTTAAGCATGGACCATTATACTTCCAAAGTTTGTCTATGGAGATTTCATGTCTATGTGCTGTATTGTATTCACCACATTGTTTTCTATTCTGATTCTCATTTTTTTTTGTCACTTAGAAGCAGCAGCTCCACCTTGGGTTGGATATAATGAAGAGGAGACTATCCAACAGCAAATTCTGGCCTTGTCAGCAGTAAGTTTGGGTCTTCATTTTTGTTTTTTTCTTTTAAATCAGTGTAATTAATTCTTGCTTAGCCATTTTCCGTTTATTTTTTTAAAAGTACAGTAAACACCTTGCAATTTTTATATAAAATGTTTAGTTATGTGTAATGAAACAGCTTTGCATTATATTTGTATTATTTATTTTGCCCCCTTTATGATATAATTTAGCTCTGAAAATTGAGCAATTTCTAATTCTCAGAAATTGGAATAAAACCAGCTGATTTCTGAAGACTGCAAAACAATTCACATATATGACCTTGACTTGCCTTGTTGTCTGTGGACTAAAGCCCAGATTGGCTCCTCCAAATCTGGCAAATGGTGGGTGGAGCTTGGCTTTTGAAAAATAATTACAGTAAAAAGGATGTTTATTTGTTTTAAATGTTAAGACTTCACTGATATGAGTAACACAACAGAAATGTCCTGCAATTACAAGGTGTTAACTGTCTTTTAAAGGGACTGTTTACCCTAAATGCTGGAGTGTATTACATTGTTTACAAATAGCTCATTCAAAGGGATAGGAATTTCAAAATTAAATGCATGATTCAGATAGAGTGTGCCACTAGTGGGAGCTAGCTGTTAATTGGTGCCTGCACACATTTGTCTCTTGTGATTGGCAAACTAGATGTGTTCAGCTAGCTGCCAGTAGTGCAATGCTGTTCCTTCAGCAAATATTAAAATCAGCTATTTTCATATATAAAAATAAACCAAAACAAACAATTTTTATACATTTTATACTCTACAGCTGGTATCACATTAAGGGAAAAACTATTTTACAGTACACTGTCCCTTTAAGACAAAATGGAGAGCATGAACAAGGAACAAAACAGCTGATGTTGATTATTTAAGTTTTCACTGCCAAAAAAGGAACAGTAAGGGAAGGCACCAAAATACACAAATTTATAATCTGCAAAAAGAACACATTAAAAATGGTGGAAATAATAGGTTTTAAAATGGGTTTCATTTTATTTACTAGAGTCCTCACCATTCACCATTCTGTGTGAGATGCTTTAGGACTCTTCTGTTTTATTTATAATATATAATTGCATAAAATATGCTTTATTATTTTTTAAATAAGCTCTGTTATTGAATACACCAGATATATCTTATCATAATTAATTATAGTTAACAAGCTTGTTTTGCCAGTCTTTAAAGTGTAACAGACATGTTTTATATCTAACATGCAGTTTATCATATCATATGAAATTATACATTAATAATTTTTAATTCGAACTACTACAAACTTTAACTTATATAGAGTTGTAAAAGAAAGTGTCACAGTGCATTTTTTCCTGCACGCTTTTAAAGCAGTAGATACTTTCATTACCCAGTTACCTTTTCTTGCCTGCTAACTCATAGTACATATACGGTCGGGCAGTACAGCCAATGCAAGGGCATTGCAGAGCCTTTTTTTCTTCTTCATATAAAGAGTTAGATTACGAGTGTCGTGCTAACTGTTGCACACAAGCGAAAAGTGGTTTATTATGGCTCTTTGCGCACATAGGAAGTAGCGTGCGTATTACAGGTTGAAAGTAATTGTGTTCACTCGAGCAATTTAATTTAAAGGGACAGTCTAATACAAAATGTTTATTGTTAAAATAATAGATGAACCCTTTTTCTCTTAAGTGTGTTCAGTCCACGGGTCATCCATTACTTATGGGATATATTCTCCTTCCCAACAGGAAGTTGCAAGAGGATCACCCAATCAGAGCTGCTATATAGCTCCTCCCCTCACATGTCATATCCAGTCATTCTCTTGCAACCCTCAACAAAGAAGGAGGTCGCGAGAGGAGCTGGAGTTTTTACTTAATTATTCTTCAATCAAGAGTTTGTTATTTTAAATGGCACCGGAGTGTGCTGTTTTTCTATCTCAGGCAGTATTTGGAAGAAGAATCTGCCTGCGTTTTCTATGATCTTAGCAGGCGTTACTAAGATCCACTGGCTGTTCTCGACATTCTGAGGAGTGGGGTAACTTCAGAAAATGGGAATAGCATGCGGGGTCCCCCGCAAATGAGGTATGTGCAGTACAATATTTTCTGGGAATGGAATTGACTAAGAAAACACTGCTGTTACCCATATGATGTAAGTACAGCCTTAAATGCAGTAGTAGCGACTGGTATCAGGCTGATAAATGTATGCGCAGTTGAGTTATTTTCTAGGGACTAGAATTTGACTGAGAAAATACTGTTAATACTGAAATAATGCTTAAGCCTTATCTGCAGTAGAAGCGACTGGTAGCAGGCTTAGTGATAACTTTGCATGACATTGAAAAAGTTTGTTTTTAAAATGTTTACTGGCATGTTATTCGTTTTGTGAGGTACTTTGGTGATAAATCCTTTTGGGCATGATTTTTTTCCACATGGCTAACTTATTTTTCTGCATAGAAACAGTTATATCAGGTCTCCCACTGTTGTAATATGAGTGGGAGGGGCCTTTTTTTAGCGCCTTGTTGCGCAGTTAAAATTCTAGCACAGTCTTCCTGCTTCTTCCTCCTTGATCCAGGACGTCTCTAGAGAGCTCAGGGGTCTTCAAAATTCGTTTTTGAGGGAGGTAATCAGTCACAGCAGACCTGTGACAGTGTGTTTGACTGTGATAAAAGCGTAAAATCTTAATTTGATATCCGTTTTTGGGTATTGAGGGGTTAATCATCCTTTTGCTAATGGGTGCAATCCTCTGCTAATTAATACATTTACCGTTAAGAATTGTTGACTATAACTGAATTAGTTCTTTGTTATTCAACTGTGTTTTTAAAAGCGCTGCAGCGTTTTTTATATTGCTTGTAAACTTATTGAAAGTAATTTCCAAGCTTGCTAGCTTCATTGCTAGTCTGTTTAAACATGTCTGATACAGAGGAATCTGCTTGTTCATTATGTTCAAAAGCCGATGTGGAGCCCAATAGAAATATGTGTACCAATTGTATTGATATTACTTTGAATAAAAGTCAATCTGTACCAATAAAGAAATTATCACCAGACAACGAGGGGGAAGTTATGCCGTCTAACTCTCCTCACGTGTCAGTACCTTCGTCTCCCGCTCGGGAGGTGCGTGAGATTGAGGCGCCAAGTACATTAAGGCACTTACAAATCACTTTACATGGTATGGCTAATGTTATGAAAGAAGTATTATACAATATGCCCGAGTTAAGAGGCAAGCGCGATAGCTCTGGGTTAAGGACAGAGCGCGCCGATGACACGAGAGCCATGTCTGATACTGCGTCACAATTTGCAGAACATGAGGACGGAGAGCTTCATTCTGTGGGTGACGGTTCTGATTCGGGGAGACCGGATTCAGAAATTTCAAATTTTAGCTTGAGAACCTCCGCGTGTTGCTAGGGGAGGTGTTAGCGGCTCTGAATGATTGTGACACTGTGGCAATCCCAGAGAAATTATGTAGGCTGGATAAATACTATGCGGTACCGGTGTGTACTGACGTTTTTCCTATACCAAAAAGGCTTACAGAAATTATTAGCAAGTAGTGGGATAGACCTGGTGTGCCCTTTTCCCCTCCTCCGATATTTAGAAAAATGTTCCCTATAAACGCCGCTACATGAGACTTATGGCAGACGGTCCCTAAGGTGGAGGGAGCAGTTTCTACTTTAGCCAAGCGTACCACTATCCCGGTGGAGGATAGTTGTGCTTTCTCAGATCCAATGGATAAAAAATTAGAGGCTTACCTTAAGAAAATGTTTGTTCAACAAGGTTTTAAATTACAGCCTCTTGCATGCATTGCACCTGTCACTGCTGCAGCGGCATTCTGGTTTGAGTCTCTGGAAGAGGCGATTCGCACAGCACCATTGGATGAGACTTTGAGCAAGCTTAGAACGCTTAAGCTAGCTAATGCGTTTGTTTCGGATGCAGTAGTACATTTAACCAAACTTACGGCTAAGAATTCCGGATTCGCCATACAGGCGCGCAGAGCGCTATGGCTTAAATCCTGGTCAGCAGATGTAACTTCTAAATCTAAACTACTGAATATTCCTTTCAAAGGGCAGACCTTATTCGGGCTCGGCTTGAAGGAAATTATTGCTGACATTACTGGAGGTAAGGGCCACACCCTTCCTCAGGACAGGGCCAAATCAAAGGCCAAACAGTCTAATTTTCATGCCTTTCGTAATTTCAAGGCAGGAGCAGCATCAACTTCCTCCGCTCCAAAACAGGAAGGAACTACTGCTCGTTACAGACAAGGTTGGAAAGGCAACCAGTCATGGAACAAGGGCAAGCAGGCCAGAAAGCCTACTTCCGCCCCTAAGACAGCATGAAGACAGGGCCCCCTTTCCGGAGACGGATCTAGTGGGGGGCAGACTTTCTCTCTTAGCCCAGGCCTGGGCAAGAGATGTACAGGATCCCTGGATGTTGGAGATTATATCTCAGGGATACCTTCTGGACTTCAAAACTTCTCCTCCACAAGGGAGGTTTCATCTGTCAAGGTTATCAACAAACCTAGTAAAGAAAGAGGCATTTCTACAATGTGTACAAGACCTCTTAGTGATGGGAGTGATCCACCCAGTTCCGCGAACGGAACAAGGGCAAGGGTTTTACTCAAATCTGTTTGTGGTTCCCAAAAAAGAGGGAACCTTCAGACCAATCTTAGACTTAAAAATCTTAAACAAATTCCTAAGGGTTCCATCGTTCAAGATGGAAACCATTCGGACCATCCTACCCATTATCCAAGAGGGTCAATATATGACCACAGTGGACTTAAAGGATGCCTACCTTCACATACTGATTCACAAGGATCATTATCGGTACCTAAGGTTTGCCTTTCTAGACAGGCATTACCAGTTTGTAGCTCTTCCCTTCGGGTTAGCTACGGCTCAGAGAATTTTTACAAAGATTCTGGGTTCGCTTCTGGCGGTACTAAGACCGCGAGGCATAGCGGTGGCTCCGTACCTAGACGACATTCTGATACAAGCGTCAAGTTTTCAAAATGCAAAATCTCATACAGAGATAGTTCTAGCATTTCTGAGGTCGCATGGGTGGAAAGTGAACATGGAAAAGAGTTCTCTGTTTCCACTCACAAGGGTCCCTTTCCTAGGGACTCTTATAGATTCGGTAGAGATGAAGATTTACCTGACGGAGTCCAGGTTATCAAAACTTCTAAATGCTTGCCGTGTCCTTCATTCCATTCCAAGCCCATCAGTAGCTCAGTGCATGGAAGTAATCGGCTTAATGGTCGCGGCAATGGACATAGTGCCATTTGCGCGCCTGCATCTCAGACCGCTGCAATTATGCATGCTAAGTCAGTGGAATGGGGATTACTCAGATCTGTCCCCTTTACTGTTTCTGGACCAGGAGACCAGGGATTCTCTTCTCTGGTGGTTGTCTCGGGTTCATCTGTCCAAAGGAATGACCTTTCGCAGACCAGATTGGACGATTGTAACAACAGATGCCAGCCTACTAGGCTGGGGCGCAGTCTGGAACTCCCTAAAGGCTCAGGGATCGTGGACTCAGGAGGAGAAACTCCTTCCAATAAACATTCTGGAATTAAGAGCAATATTCAATGCTCTCCTAGCTTGGCCTCAGTTAGCAACACTGAGGTTCATCAGGTTTCAGTCGGACAACATCACGACTGTAGCTTACATCAATCATCAAGGAGGAACCAGGAGTTCCCTAGCGATGTCAGAAGTCTCAAAGATAATTCGCTGGGCAGAGTCTCACTCTTGCCACCTGTCAGCGATCTACATCCCAGGCGTGGAGAACTGGGAGGCGGACTTTCTAAGTCCCCAGACTTTTCATCTGGGGGAGTGGGAACTTCATCCGGTGATATTTGCTCAACTAATTCTGCATTGGGGCAAACCGGACCTGGATCTCATGGCATCTCGCCAGAATGCCAAGCTTCCGTGCTACGGATCCAGGTCCAGGGACCCGGGAGCGGTGCTGATAGATGCACTAGCAGCCCCTTGGGTTTTCAACATGGCTTATGTGTTTCCACCTTTTCCGTTACTGCCTTGACTGATTGCCAAGATCAAACAGGAGAGAGCATCGGTAATTCTGATAGCGCCTGCGTGGCCACGCAGGACCTGGTATGCAGACCTAGTGGACATGTCGTCCTGTCCACCATGGTCTCTGCCTCTGAGGCAGGACCTTCTAATTCAGGGTCCTTTCAACCATCCAAACCTAATTTCTCTGAGGCTGACTGCATGGAGATTGAATGCTTGATTCTATCAAAGCGTGGTTTCTCGGAGTCGGTTATTAATACATTAATACAGGCTCGGAAACCTGTAACCAGAAAAATTTACCATAAGATATGGCGTAAATATTTATATTGGTGTGAATCCAAGAGTTACTCATGGAGTAAGGTTAAGATTCCTAGGATATTGTCTTTTCTACAAGAGGGTTTAGAAAAGGGTTTATGCGCTAGTTCGCTAAAGGGACAGATTTCTGCTCTGTCTATTCTTTTACACAAGCGTCTGGCAGAGATTCCAGACGTCCAGGCTTTTTGTCAGGCTTTGGCTAGGATTAAGCCTGTGTTTAAAACTGTTGCTCCTCCGTGGAGCTTAAACTTGGTTCTTAAAGTTCTTCAGGGTGTTCCGTTTGAACCCCTTCATTCCATTGATATTAAGCTTTTATCTTGGAAAGTTCTGTTTTTGATGGCTATTTCCTTGGCTCGAAGAGTCTCTGAGTTATCTGCCTTACATTGTGATTCTCCTTATCTGATCTTTCATTCAGACAAGGTAGTCCTGCGTACTAAACCTGGGTTTTTACCTAAGGTTGTTTCTAACAGGAATATCAATCAAGAGATTGTTGTTCCATCATTATGTCCTAATCCTTCTTCAAAGAAGGAACGTCTTTTGCATAATCTAGACGTGGTCCGTGCCCTGAAGTTCTACTTACAGGCAACTAAAGATTTTCGGCAAACTTCTTCTCTGTTTGTCGTTTACTCTGGACAGAGGAGAGGTCAAAAGGCTTCGGCTACCTCTCTCTCTTTTTGGCTTCTTAGCATAATACGTTTAGCCTATGAGACTGCTGGACAGCAGCCTCCTGAAAGAATTACAGCTCATTCCACTAGAGCTGTGGCTTCCACCTGGGCCTTTAAGAATGAGGCCTCTGTTGAACAGATTTGCAAGGCTGCAACTTGGTCTTCACTTCATACTTTTTCCAAATTTTACAAATTTGACACTTTTGCTTCTTCGGAGGTTGTTTTTGGGAGAAAGGTTCTACAGGCAGTGGTTCCTTCTGTTTAATGTTCCTGCCTTGTCCCTCCCATCATCCGTGTACTTTAGCTTTAGTATTGGTATCCCATAAGTAATGGATGACCCGTGGACTGAACACACTTAACAAGAGAAAACATAATTTATGCTTACCTGATAAATTTATTTCTCTTGTAGTGTGTTCAGTCCACGGCCCGCCCTGTCTTTTTGAGGCAGGTTCTAAATTTTAAATTATAACTCCAGTCACCACTGCACCCTATAGTTTCTCCTTTCTCGTCTTGTTTCGGTCGAATGACTGGATATGACATGTGAGGGGAGGAGCTATATAGCAGCTCTGCTTGGGTGATCCTCTTGCAACTTCCTGTTGGGAAGGAGAATATATCCCATAAGTAATGGATGACCCGTGGACTGAACACACTACAAGAGAAATAAATTTATCAGGTAAGCATAAATTATGTTTTTACCCATTCTCAAGCTTTGCATAACCAACACAGTTATATTAATGTACTTTTAACTCTGTGATTAACATGTATTTAAACCTCTGCAGACTGCCCCTTATTATTCCCTTTTGACAGACTTACATTTTAGACAATCAGTGCTGACTCCTAGGTAACTCTACGGGAGTGAGTACAATGTTATTAATATGGCACACATGAACTAGCTGTAAAAAAACTGTCAAAATGCACTGAGATAAGAGGTGGCCTTCAAGGGTTTAGAGATTAGTATATGTGCCTACCTAGGTATTGCTTTCAGCAAAAAAATTCCAAGAAAGTAAAGTAAATTGGAAAGTTGTTTAAAATTGCATGCCCTGTCTGATTTATGAAAGTTAAATTTGGACTAGACTGTCCCTTTAACGTGCGCAGGGATAGCACAACTTCATACTTCTGGTTAACTGTTATGTTCGACTAAAAAGTTGCACAAAACACATCAAAAACATAATTTATGCTTACCTGATAAATTAATTTCTTTCATGGTGGTGAGAGTCCATGATCCATTACTACTGGGAATTACTCTTCCTTGCCACTAGGAGGAGGCTAAGATTCACAAACCCCAAGAGCTCTATAAAACCCCTGCCACCTCACAGGTACCTCAGTCTAACGTATAGCCAGGCAAAGTTAGGTAGGAAAAGAAATTAGCAAAAATACAAGGAGCATAGAAAAAGATTTGCTGAAGAAAAACACACCAAAACAAAAAACATAGGGTGGACTCTCGCCACTATGAAAGAAAATAATTTATCAGGTAAGCATAAATATTGTTTTCTTTCATACATGTAGGGAAAGTCCACAATCCATTACTCCTGGGAACTAATACCCAAGCTGTGGAGTCCACGAGTAATGAGACACAAAGGGTGGGATTTAATTAACATTTTTTTTTCATTGAAAAACTAAATCTACAACCCCACAAGAACCCACAAGAGACATATTTTTTTTTTCTTCAATGCGCAGGCAAAAATAAATCAAGCTAAGACATTTGCCTGAAGGACTTTCTTACCAAAGGCTGCCTCAGACGAAGCAAAAACATCAAATGATAGAATTTAGTAAAACTATGCAAAGAAGACCAAGTAGCTGCCTTGCAAATGTGGTCAACTGATCTTGTGGAAGGAACAGTAATCAGTTTCGGTGGAGGCTGACCTGCCTCTAACTAAGACTTATGAATCAAAAGCTTCAACCAAGAGGCCAAAGAAACAGCAGAACCTTTCTGTCCTAAAACCAGAAAAGTTAACAAACTAGAAGTTTGTCTGAAATCCTTAGTAGCATCAATATAATACTTAATTGGTCTAACAACATCCTAATTATGTAAAGCTCTCTCTGAAGCATTCTTGGAATTAGGACACAAAGAAGAGACAACAATTTCTCGACTGATATTGTCTGAAGACGCAATTTAAGGCATAAAATCAAATTAAGTCCTTGAAGTGATTGTAAAGTTTTAAGGAATTTTAGTGCCCAGTATCTAAAAATAATCTTAAAAACAGGGGCACTTTAATTCATTAAACAAAGACGCTTCTTTTTTAAAATACTTATAATTGCGCTATGGTAAACATAACGCCGATCCTCCGCCTGCATCTCGTACTGTATTGAGCAGATCGATGACGACGAATCTGGCTTCCTCCAATTGTTGCATGCACCCTTTGGCATCCAGCTTTTGGAGGAAGGATTGGAGGAAACCGGATTTGTCATCGATAAGCTAAATACAGCAGGAGATGCGGGTGGAGGATTGCAGTTGTGTGTACCATAACACAATGGTAAGTATTTTAAAAAAATAAACGCAAAAAGCTTACTCCTAGTGGCGTTAATACGCAAACGATAAATATCGCTCCACTCGTAATCTAGCCCAGAGTTGGGCAGTACAGCCAATCGGCTGTACCTCTTGTTCCATAGACTTTAACACAAGGGCATTCCCGCCTGCAAAGTCACAGAAATTAGTTGAGGATCTCAACCGAATTTCTTTGTAATTGCAGCCAGTCCATTGGAACATTGTTTACAAATGTGTCGTTACAATTATCTTGTTAGCATTTACTGATTAAACCCCATATATTATTTGTTCACATGACTTTTTCCCCAATGTTAAAATGGACAGTATATTCCCAATTAAACTTTCATGATTCAAATAACATTTCATTTTTACTGTTTACTTCTTCTATCAGATTTCTTTGTTCTCTTTGTATACTTGTTGAAGAGTAGGCTGTTGAGCAGCAGTGCACTGTTGGGAGGTAGCTGAACACATCTCGTGAGCCAATGAAAAGAGGCATTTGTGCACAGCAACAAATCATGGCTAACTTCCAGCAGTGAACTGCTGTTCCTACCTAGGTATGTTCTTCAACAAATTTCATAATAGAAGTAAATTGTAAGGTTGTTAAAAAAAATAAAATTGCATGCTCTATCTGAATCATGGAAGTTTAATTTTGACTTTACTGTCCCTTTAAGTTGCGCCTGCTCAGTTCACATGCTAGTAAACCTTGTTGTTTTTTGGTTAAACATAAAACTACAGTTTTAAGGTATGAAACTTGCACACAAATTATAACTCATTATTTCTGTGGAGTGTTGACATTTTATAATTGTAATATTACCTCCAATTGTTAATTGCACGACTTGAAATGTTATTGTTAGTAAGAAAACCTGCTTTCAAGACCTTTTGGTACCCCAAATTCCCATCATACCTTTTTCTTTCTATGTAGTTTTTTTTTTGTTTTTTTTTACCCAATCCCCTTATAAAAAAAAAAGACAGCAAACTGATTTTCCTTGTCTTTCATATACGTAATTGGGAAATCTTATTTAATTTAAAGGCTGCACTTCTAACGGGTTGTATGGCATAAAATGAAGTCAAAATCCTTCTTATTGGGATGGGAAACTATGTTTAACCCTATCCTTGTTCTTTTTACAGAAGCACACCAGCTGATAGGAAAAGGGAGCTTGTCTAAATATTAAATGCTATATGAATAGGATAAAAAAATTATGCCAGAATATAATAATATCCCTTTGATATAATTAATACCTATAATAACTTTTAGTGATGCCTTAAAGGGACATAGAACCCAACGTTTTTTTCTTTTAGGATTCAGAAAAAGCATACAATTTTAAATAACCTTCCAATTTACTTCTATTATCAATTTTGCTTCATTTCACTTGGTATCCTTTACTGGGAGCTAGCTGTACACATCAGATTCAGCTATATATATCTGAATCTTGAAATAAAAAAAATGTATTTCATGTCCCTTAAAAAAATTCACACAGGGAATCAAAATAATTTCACACACACTTTTCTGTTCTTTGGATTTTTTTCCCTTTTTTTATATATTTGATTTTTATAACTAGATTTTTTTTTTTTTCCATACCATCTAGTATAAGTTTTCTATCTCTGTTGATTTCTTTTTCTGTTCTTTTTTCTTTTGTTATAATCCAGATAACAAAGATAAGTTTTGTAGATGAATTGTGAATCCTTACGTACAAACTACACAATACATATTCTGTTGCATACTTGTGGCTGTGTTGTACTGATTACAACATCATGTTTTAAGTTCTGTCATAGTACAGTTTAATTTTACATTTCTTTTTTAAAGGACAGACGGAACTTTCTAAGAGATCCTCCTGCTGGTGTACATTATAATTTTGACTTTGAACAGATGTACCCTGTTGCCCTTGTGATGCTGCAGGAAGATGAGCTGCTTAATCGAATGAGATTTGATCTTGTCCCAAAACTGTGAGTTAATCCCAAACAAATTAAAGAGAGATTAAACACATTGAGATCGTAATCTAAAATGATAAACTGTATGTGTATATAAATAAAGTCTACAATATGCTTTCATTATTTATTTTGTCCCCTTTTCCTGTAATTCCATTCTGAAATTGTGAACTTTTCAGTTCCTGTTAAAAATGGAAGTGCAGAATACTTATATTCCACATTACCATTGGCTGCACACTCTAGTGACCTATTTATAACTCTCCCTAATTGGCCACAGCAGAGAAGGTAACCTAAGTTACAACATGGCAGCTCCCATTGCTTTATAGATACTAAAACTTTATTCTTATTTTGTCGCTATTTAAACAGCTAATGAAACTTCAAAAAATACATCTACATTTTATTCTCAGACTAATCTTTTCTTTTAATGTAATGATTCCATCTAGCATTTGTTTCGTGTTTTTTGTCTTTTTAATTATTTTAGCTGTGTATCGATAAATGCTATTTTTCTTAGAAAAAAAATAGAACAATATGACAAATATTAAGTATACTTCTAAGGAAGTGTTTAGTATTGACAATAAAGAATGTTCCTTCTGAGGATAACGAATATAACATTTCTTGGAAAAATAATCTAGTAATAAACCAATAACATGACTCAGAAGATTCAAACTGCTGTTGAACAAAGCAGGCCATTCGTTGGTCACAACAGTGTTTGGAATACTACAGGTTCTGTGCCTGCTTGTTTGTAGCAGAATCATATTTACAAGTCGCAGGCATTTTTGTGCATGTTATGTGGCCAAATATAAGAAGTACTTTTAAAAGACTAGTTTACACTGGTCTGAGAAAAAAAATGATTTATTATTATTATTATTATTAAAACAAAGCAATATCCAAGGTACATCCAAGTGCGGGAGAAAAAAGTCAATTGAGCTCCAGTTCCATATGTAAAAGGCAAACTTTATTGTGGTATTCAAGGATAAAACATGCAGATAAAACTCTCTGCAAGAGAGACAAGTAGAAAAGTCTGACCGGTTTCGGCCCAGTGTGGCCGTAGTCATAGACTGTATCAGGTATACAAGGAGTACACCTTATATACCTGTTAACCACTCCCCAAATGTGGGTGGTAACAAACTAGCTCAAATTAATTAGTTAAAAACACCTTGTAACTCATGACTGTATTGGGAAAGCAAATAAATATGTATACATATATACAAAATATATATAGAATATACAATATACAATTAAGGAGAATACATAATATAATATATAGTATAATAGCATAAGGAAAATACATAGATAAGATAACTCTGGGCATAAACTTTAGACTTCCAGGTATATGTAACCAATACATAAGTAAAAGTATCAGATAAGTAAAAGACAAAAGCAAACAGCAAAAAGCTTCAGGAAAGAGTAGTAAATTCCTAATCTATAAACTACAAATTCATGTTCATAAATACCAACATATCATAGAACCATTTAAAACAATATAGTTATTAGTAGTGTAGTAAGATCTAAAAAAATATTAATTTTATTATTTCATACACTAAACTAAAACACATAATGTATATAAATGAGAATATATGTGATTAGAACTAATGAGCAAACAGTTAAATGCATAAATAGTTATTTACCTAAAGAGATGATGTAAGACCCATAGAATAGTGGATATCAAAAAGGCTATATTTATATATCTTAGCCAAATCCAGAGTAAAACTATCTGTGCCAGTAATTTATAATGTCGAATTCCGAATTGAAACCCTCAGGTATCAGGCTACCGAGCTTATGTATCCAGTAAATCTCTTGCCTGGAGAGGATATGAAATAAATCACCTCCCCTAGGTGGTCTGGATACTGACTCGATAGCCCGCCACCTGAGGGTTCCAACATCTCCCATGTGTACCTCCAAGAAATGTTTGGATAGGGCAGAAACAGCCCTTTCTTGAGAGACATAGGAGAGATGCTCCCTGATCCTCTTACCCACAGGCCTGGTAGTTCTGCCTACATACTGTTTTTTACACTGGGTGCATTCAATCAAGTAGATGACATATCTACTACCGCATTTGATGCAACCCCTAGTGTCAAAAACCTCCAGCGTTTTGGTTGAAGAAAAAGTCTTTGAAACAACCATGTGGTCACATGACTTACATGTTTTCTTGCCACATTTGTATGTTCCCTTGACTTTTAGCCATGAACTACCACTGTCCTGTTGGGGCAACGTACTGGGAGACAAAATGTTACCCAGTGTTAAGTTACGTTTATAGATGAAATTACATCCATCCTCCATAATCTGTCTCAGTACTGTGTCGCCTCGAAGTATAGGCAGGTTCCTTTCAATAACTTTGCAGACCTTATCAAATTGGTTGGAGAAAGCTGTGACCAGGGTGGGTTTGATTCTGTTGGTAGTGTCACTCCCCAATCTGTTATCCCTTGTCCTCCCTTGGTTGCATCTCGTGTCCATAGCAGATACTTCCATAAAGGTCTTATTAACCAAATTTTTGGAATAACCTCTTTCTCTCAATCTCACTTTCAGATCCTCGCTCTCTCTCAGGAAATCCTCTCTCCGTGAACAATTTCTTTTTATCCGCATAAATTGGCCTTTAGCTATTCCTTTGAAAACATGCCTAGGATGACTGCTCCTGGCATGTAACAGCGTATTCCCGGAGATAGGTTTCCTGTAGAGAGACGAGGATACCCCTCCAGTATCACCATCAAATCTGAGGGTGACATCCAGGTAGTTTATACTGGTCTGATTCCACTCAAAGGTGAAGCGTAGACCAATACTATTGAGATTGAGCGTATCAACCAAGGTATCTAGTTGGTCTTTACTGCCTGACCAGATGACCAACAGGTCATCAATATAGCGTAGGTATTTGATGATATATTGAGTGTAGTTTCTGTTACCCCCAAGGACGTGGAACCGCTCCCACCATCCCATAAACAGATTGGCGTAGGAGGGGGCAAACTTTGCCCCCATAGCAGTTCCACGCCTCTGGAGGTAAAATCTCTTCCTAAACATGAAGAAATTATGCCGGAGTAGAAAGTTAACCACTCTCAGCACATACTCTCCATGTTCAGGAGAAAGGTCAGTATCTCTTTTCAAAAAGAAAGAAACAGCTTGCAAGCCAAGCTCGTGTGGTATGGAGGAGTACAGGGACACAACATCTATGGTTGCCCAACTGTACTCCTCCTCCCAGACGACATCCTCAAGCCTAGAGAGCACATGGGTGGTGTCCTTCACAAAGCTGGGTAATTTACGTACTAGTGGTTGTAGGAACTGGTCCACCCACCTAGATATCTTAGAAAAAAAATAGAACAATATGACAAATATTAAGTATACTTCTAAGGAAGTGTTTAGTATTGACAATAAAGAATGTTCCTTCTGAGGATAACGAATATAACATTTCTTGGAAAAATAATCTAGTAATAAAGCAATAACATGACTCAGAAGATTCAAACTGCTGTTGAACAAAGCAGGCCATTCGTTGGTCACAGCAGTGTTTGGAATACTACAGGTTCTGTGCCTGCTTGTTTGTAGCAGAATCATATTTACAAGTCGCAGGCATTTTTGTGCATGTTATGTGGCCAAATATAAGAAGTACTTTAAAAGACTAGTTTACACTGGTCTGAGAAAAAAAATGATTTATTATTATTTATATATATATATATATATATATATATATATATATATATATATATATATATATATATATATATATATATATATATATATATATATATATATATATATATATATATATATATATATATATAAAACAAAGCAATATCCAAGGTACATCCAAGTGCGGGAGAAAAAAGTCAATTGAGCTCCAGTTCCATATGTAAAAGGCAAACTTTATTGTGGTATTCAAGGATAAAACATGCAGATAAAACTCTCAGCAAGAGAGACAAGTAGAAAAGTCTGACCGGTTTCGGCCCAGTGTGGCCGTAGTCATAGACTGTATCAGGTATACAAGGAGTACACCTTGTATAAAGACTAGTTTACACTGGTCTGAGAAAAAAAATGATTTATTATTATAATATATATATATATATATATATCTCCTATTACGCAAGGAAACAAGATGGATCTATGAATTGGGGACTATACACCCTAGAGGACTCAATACCCACACTGGATGGCAATGTTTTCTGTGAACTTTGATTTTGACTTTTTGATCCTCCTTTTTTTAATTTTAATTTTTTTGGATTTTTTATTCTTTAGGAATCCATAAGAGATTCTATGCTTCTATGAGAGTCCATGATATCCCACTGTTACATATATGAGAGTCCATGAGTCCATTATCAGCAATGCAATTTTTCTGTTTTAATTTTTGCACTATATATTTTATAGTTATAAGTTTTGGCCTGTTTTTTTGACTCTAAGCATATATTTTCAGTTTTTGGTTATCATTAGTATCATTTTTTAAAAATTTGTAATTTTTATTGATTTTGAATTTCATTTTTGACTTACACTTTTTGGCTTGTTTATACTTTATACTTTTCATTTTTATTTTTATTTTTGATTACTTAGGAATCCCTATGTGATTCCCTGCTTTGGTGAGAGTCCATGATAATCCGTTGTAATATATTTAATTTTTCTTGGATAATTGCTTCCTTTATGATCTGTTTTTTATGACCATCTTTTTTATGATCATGTTTATCAACAGAATATTATTTGTTCTCTGTCAGTTCTCCACGTGCCAATTTTTTGTTTTTAACTGTTTTTGTATTGTCTGTGTGGTGTATCACTCCAACGGAGTGGTTACACGATTCCTATTGGATCCTTCTGCAGTTTTTTCTTGCCCTACAAGATGTAGCCCCCTTTTTGTCTGTCCCCTCCCTCCCACCTCCGTGTTTCCCTTTGAGGGTACAGTTGGATGCCCGAGATTGGGGCAAAGACCTGGTGAGGTCAACAGGTGTGGGTATAGGTTTTATTTTTATTTTTATTTACTATCTAGGTTTATGCACTTATTTAGACACAAGTGTTAATATTTTTCAAATAAATGTTTGGATTTTTTCAGTCCTCTTTTTTTCCCAGATGGGTATTGTATAATTTTTAAGTGATAACATTTCACGTTAGGATTTGAGCAATGGGCTCATTTTTTAGGCACTAGAAATTAATAAACACGCCCTGGCAGGGCTGGACTTTTAGCGATTGGCTAAATTGGTTTCACTGATATTCAAGAATAACATACTTAACATGCTGGACACCAAATAGGTGGTCCAGAAATAAATCCGTGTTTAGTTATGGGCACCTGAGGGTATGTCACACTGGATGTAGCCGATTTTTGCTTCTGCTTTAGGTGCATCTCGAAAATTTAAACATTGCGATTTCGCTATATTTGACACGGTTGCCGGTATACAGAGGGTTTATACTTTGGCACATTTTGGTTTTTTGGTTTTCACTTTTTATTTTTGTTTTTTGCTTGTGTTTTGACTGCGGTACATCGGATGTCAGGGTATTTACGTTAGTGACAGGCAAGCCTTTATGTATACGCCTATTTTCGTCGTGGCTTCTTGCTATTGGCTTTTTGGATGATGACGTGTTAGACATTAGCATATCTACCACTGAGGCATACACGCTCCTTTTGACACGCCCATTTTTCACATGGCAGCTTGCCATTGGACGATTTTCTGTTTACAGGCTTGTCAATTTTCTACAAGGCGATCGGCTACTGAGTTTCTATGAAGGCGCAGTCAATAAGGTATTTAGCAGTTGATACGCTAGTGTGTGTGGTGATGCGCATTTGTTTTAAGAGCTAGAATTAGACTGAGGTCTGGGTCCCTAGTAATCAGGGGCTGATCTGAAACTTAGGTTGATGGCTATAGACTTGCAGCTGATCGCGTCCCTGGTAACAAGGGGCGGATCAGTAGCAAGAGGAATGACGAATTGGAATTTAGTACAAGTTGAGTTTCTGTAATCCAATGTTTGATTGGATGTTGAATAATAGACGATGTTATGATCTTTTGCATTTATTTACACTATTGATAATTACAAAGGATGTTTATTGTCACTAGAGGGCATGACTACTAGCATTAGGGTCCAAGGGGAATGTGTTTTTAATCCTTTTTTTTTTTCAATAACGCTATAACAGTCACATGCACAAATTGGATTATGTTTTTTAATTGGTCACTTAATGGGTGTGTGTAATTATTCAGCCTGATTGGCTGATCCTGAGGGGAGTGTATTTGGGTGCCTATTTAAGGCAGCTTTTGTTCAGTGTTCATTTGTCAGAGGAAGGGACTGTTGTTGTCCCGAAACGTCACAAACTACATTAAATTTCTGGTCACTTTTTGATGAAAATCCAGTGAGTGCTTCTTTTTTTGCATATATATATATATATATATATATATATATATATATATATATATTCATTCCAATGTTTCTCCTAAATTCCTGCTCATATGGTGTTCACATTACAGGTATGCATTCTGGGAAGGAACATGCATATCTGTTTCACAATGCTTCATCAGTAAGATGGAAGGTTTTTTGTTCTCATTACTTATTCACCATAACTTACTCAGTGACTCTCTTTCTTAGTGTGAAGGAAGAAGTCTTTTGGAGAAATTATTTCTACCGGGTTTCCCTGATTAAACAGTCTGCACAGCTAACTGCCCTAGCAGCCCAACAAGCAACAGGAAAGAATGACAAAGTTAACGGCAGACAAAATGATGGCGACTTAGAAGGTATGAATATGACTTAGAAGCTATGAATGCATCAAACATTCTGCCTTATTTAATTAGATTTGTTTTATCCTATTAGCTGCCAGACTCTATTTGCTTATGCTAGACATTTTTTAAGCAATTGTTTTGATGTAAAAAATAATAATAAAATATATATATATAATATATGTAGCCAACTACTATAGTTCCAGTGTTAAATGAGGTTATTGCAGGATAAATTCTTCCTGTAGTGTATACATACCCAAAGTTTTATTAGAGGATGTCATTGCTCTTAAAATATTCAGGATACCAATGCAATCAACATAGTTAATTTCAGGAGATCTGATATTTCTGAACATCTGTGACTCTAGAGCACTGCCGCCGACACAGTTTGGAAAGCACTGCTCTAGTCTCTTAACAACATAGTTAGCCTTTTTGAGCGTCATCACTATATGAATCAAATGAGACTATTAACAGCTTATCATATCCTAGTTCACAGCTCAGGGTTATATAAAATCTGCGGATCCCAACTGCTTACTTACAGTTTCATCAATGTCTTATAGTAACTTTCACCACTGTCGAGATTCGCCTCTAACAGGTTATCACAGGACCATAGGTTTAGAACATGCCGTTGTACACCTAGACTGGCGCTGTAGTTGTTCCTTTTTAGTATCCTTTACTCATGCTTTCTCGGGTATTGTGGCACTGGTCACAGGATCTTCCGTAGCTCTAAGCCCAATCATTCCATCGTTTACTCGCTATGGTGATATTCCATAGAAGACTGCTCAATCACATAAGCCGCTTCTCATATTAAGTGCCTCTCACCGCCCATAGGAAAAGGTGAGCTCCTTCTGCTCGCATTAAATATTAAAAAAAAAATTAAGGATTTCATTCAGGCGATTTAAAAGCCATATAAAAGTTCAACTTTAATCCATATGCTTTAAAAAAATAAGTATCAAGGCTGACGCATTTCAGCTGTACAATACGCTGTAATCATAGACCATAGCTTAAAGGGACACTTAATCAAAATTAAACTTTCATTATTCAGATAAAGCATGCCATTTTAAACAACTTTCCAATTTACTTCCATTAACTAAATATGCAGAGTCTTTTTATATTTAAACTTTTTAAATCACCAGCTCCTACTGAGCATGTGCAAGAATAAGTGTGTATGCATTTGTGAATGGCTGATGGCTGTCACATGGTACGTGTATGCATTTGTGATTGGCTGATGGCTGTCACATGGTACAGGGTGAGTGGAAAAAAAATCTACTACTCATTTGAAGTTCGGACTAAGTGCTATTGCATTGTCTTGTTATCTTGCATTTGTTGATTATGCAAATCTACTGTGTTGACTGGTCCTTTAAATAGCTCTTCCTCTACCGGTGCACATCCACAAAAAAGTTGAACTATTCACTTACTAATGCAAGTGTTGATTCTACATCTAAGTCTTTCTATCTTCTGAAATATTACAGACATTACCGTTGCGGAACCAGTACCTGTAAGGCCTGTAAATTCGCAATGATAAGTAAAACTTTTCAATCTGCCACAACACAGAGAATCTTCACACATAGGTATTGTACTAACTGCAGGTCAGACCACATTATATATGTGATTGACTGCTGTAGCTGCAATTGTCAGTATGTAGGATGCACCTCATGAGAAGTGCGTATTCGAGAGCATTTAAACAACATTGAACACGGTAACAATGTGACGGGGCAGCCAAACACTTTATATCTTACCACAACCAGAGTACTGAATTCTTTACTTGGATGGTTATTAATAAAGTACTGAAAAAATGCAGAGGGGGAGGTAAGTATAGAGATCTATACAAGAAGGAAGCACTCTGGATTTTTACATTAAAAACCAGAGACCCCCAAGGACTAAATGTAGTTACGTATATCATCATTTATTTTTGGTAACTAAACTGAGTAATAACAAATTTATGCTTATCCCTTAACTATATGATGCCAGGGTGTTATGTATATATATATATATATATATACATACATACATACATACATACATACATACATACATACATACATGTAGCCCTCAGTTTACGCCGGGGTAAGGTTCCAGAAGGAATGGTTGTAAATTGAAACCCAGTTTATAATGTAAGGCAATGGGAAGTGAGGGGGTTAGGTTCCAGGCCCCTCTCAAAATTGGCATAAGTAACACCTAATACATTATTTTTAAAGCTTTGAAATGAAGACTTTAAATGCTAAACAGCATTATAAACATCATAATATAGATTGTATCATCATCAAACTAAGTTTAATGAACAAAAACGTTTTTTTACTTGCATTTTTCTGCAAACAGTTATCTGCATTGTTAGCATGTTAGATAATATTGGGTCTGCACCTATTCTATGCATTTCAATCTGCAGTGATTAATAAGCAGTTAGGCACCTTCACCTCAAGCAGCTGGACAGGAAGATAATAGGGAAGTGGCTGCTAAATTTTGCTTGATAGGTCTGGTCTGGTCTGATCTGTGTACACAGATCAAATTAAAGGGCCACTAAACCCCAAATCTTTCTTTCATGATTCAGATAGAGAATAGAAATTTAAACAACATTACAATTTACTTCTATTATTTCTTTTGCTTCATTTTTTAGATATCCTTAGTTGAAGAAAAAGCAATGCACATGGTGAGCCAATCACACGAGGCTTCTATGTGCAGCAACTAATCAGCAACTACTGAGCATATCTAGATATGCTTTTCAGCAAAAAATATCAAGAGAATAAAACAAATTAGATAATATAAGTAAATTAGAAAGATGTTTAAAATTGCATTCTCTTTCTAAATCATGAAAGAAAAAATGTGGGTTTCATGTCCCTTTAAGGCTGTTAAGTTGCATAACTTTGCTGCAAAACAAGCGGACAGCTCCACCTACTGATTATTTTAATTAGTGCATTGCTTTCCAAAAGCTTTTCAATAGCAGTCAAATGACTGGAAAAAAAGGTTGTTATTCTGAAACGGCGCAAATTGAACCGGCGTAAACCGAGGGATATATATATTAGACACCCAATGAAATGAGATTAAAGGATTGGTGTCCAGATATTAGGTGTTATGTAAATAATCAGCAACATCTTCACACTTGAGTATCATCTAACTAATGATACATTCTAGCCTTATTCATAATATGAAGTGTATACATTGTAAATGTTTTTAGTACATTAATAGAGTGGTAAATTCTTAGTAACAATTTAGTAAAAGTATTTAGAGCTGATAGCCTAATACATTGTGCAACAGTGACATCTAGTGGCTATTTCCACAGACTCTGTTGAAAATTTGAACACAAGAATTAAGCTTTTTATAAAAGATATTATAATAGTAATGAAATCATTCATGTAAAAATAATGAATATGGTGGAGTGTATGTGTGTGTGTGTGTATGTATATATATAGATATAGATATAGATATATATATATATATATAGATATATATATAGATATATATATAGATATATATATATATAGATATATAGATATAGATAGATATATATAGATATATATATATATATATATATATATATATATATATATATATATATATATATATATATATATATATATATATATATATAGATAATGTTATTGTCCTATTTATGAATGGTCTATGGTTTTCCTGATTGACTTATAATAGGACCTCAGGAGCCAATCAGTACACGATACAGCATTTAAATAAGATGAAACCATTTTTGGGCAAGACAGTCTATGAATAAGGCTACTTGTGAGCCGAAACGCGTAAGCCAGCCATGCAGGTCTTATGTCTAGCTTATTTTACTTTTGATTTTGAGCCTTGGATGTAATCGTAACACTAATTATTGGTCTTCCTCTTCCTTTTTGAACTTATACTATCTACAGAAAAAGCCATATAATATCAAAATCTGAGTTGCTAGACAATAGTTACATAGTCACTGTTGGATAAGGCCAACTGGGAGAATTAATACTGTGAAAGCAGAAGAGGAAGAACTGGGGTCAATGATATCCAAGTCCCCAGTTCCTTGGAGACTAGGGTTAGACTGTACAGAACCCACGTACTTGCTGCCACCTGGGCCACAGAGCAAGAATGTCTACACTGATATCTTAAAGGGACATGAAACTCCAAAGTTTTCTTTCATTATTTAGAGAGAACATACAAGTTTAAAGAACTTTCAAGTTAACTTCTATTATCAAATTTGTTTAATTCTTTTGGTATAATTTTTTGAAGGAGCAGCAGTGCACTACTGGTTTCTAACTGAACACATGGGTGAGCCAATGACAATCGGTATATATACGCAGCTACAACCTTGGTTCTTTGCTGCTCCTAATATTACCTAGATAAACCTTTCAGCAAAGGATAACAAGAGAAGGAAGCAACAAGGAAACATAGTAGTTAAACATAGTTAAAGTACTGTTTGGGAGCTGACACTGACCCATACAGCAGCGGGCGTCATGTAGCTGAGTCGCACAACTGCCGCTATTAAATGGGTCAGCAACAGTTTCCGCTTGGACCAGCCTTTTTTTTAATTTTTTTATTTTATTTTTAAACACCGACATATTCTGCAGCACTAAGGTTATATCACAAGATAATTTTGAAAAAAAAAAACATTCTAAAAGAGATGAAATGCGTTAATGAACCTTGCACATGATTTACTGACTGGCCTATACTACCTTTATTCAAGGTGTTCTAAAAGACAGGTGAGCTAATGAACTTAAAGGGACTCTAAACCCAACATTTTTCATTCATGATTCACATAGAGAATACAAATGTAATTAATATTTCAATTTACTTTTATTATTTATTTTGCTTCATTTTTTAGATATCCTTAGTTAAAGAAAATGCAATCCACATGGGTGAGCCAATCACACAAGTCTTCTATGTGCAGGAACCAATCAGCAGCTACTGAGCCTATCTAGATATGCTTTTCCGCAAAGAATATCTAGAAAATAAAACAAATTATTTAATAGAAGTAAATTAGAAAGTTGTTTAAAATTGTATGCTCTTTTTAAATCATGAAAGAAAAAATTTGGGTTTCATGTCCCTTTAAATACCAAGGGACGTAATAAGGATCATTTGAAATGAAAGATGAGGTAACTGAGAAAAATGTCTAAGGAAAGTTTGTACAGGTTAAATGTGTAGCTGAAGTTCGGAACAAATTACATTTTTGGGGTTTAAGGCAAGTCTCAGAGCAGGGGAATGAATTTCATAAATATGGTGCTGTAATGTGAAGCAGTAATAACAGAAGAGGAGTTGGTCTTCAACAGAACAAATAGCCAGTTGGGATAATTTATCCAAACAAGAAAAGAGATAAAAGAGGGTGCTTTGTTCCAATTTGTAATATAACTTATTTTTTATTACTTTCTTTAATCTCATATAGAGACTGTAAGACCAAAAACGCCACCAGTTGCTATCAAGTCTCAACTTAAAAGCCACGAGGTAAGAATTATAATATTGGTGATTTTGATACTGTTGTATGTCAAGAGTACATGAGTGCTAAGATATGGCTCTACAATATTTTATTTTATTTGCCCTGTGTATATGGGCACTTAAATATGTATTTAGTTATAGATAGTTATACCTATATACATATAAATGTTAAGTTACTAGCCCTGAGGGAAAAAGTTACCAGTCCACTCAATGTTAAAGATTAGGAAAAAGTAAATTATTTACTTGTCCGCTGCAATTTCTTATTTGACCTGTACAAATGGAAATGTCATGCCCTGTGTGTGTATAGATAGAGATATAGATAATAGATACAGATATTCAGTCATGGCCAAAAATATTGGCACCCCTGCATTTCTGTCAGATAATGCACCACTTCGCCCAGAAAATTGTTGCAATTACAAATGTTTAGGCATTCTCATGTTTATTTCTTTTGTTTGTATTGGTATGACACAAAGAAGTGGAGAAAAAAAGCCAAATCTGACACATACCATGCAAAACTCCAAAAATGGACTGGACAAAATTATTGGCACCTTCTCAAAATTGTAAGAAATAATTGCATTCCAAGTTTGTGATGCTCCTGAAATTTGTAATTCAACTCACCTGTATCAATTAACAGATGCTGACAATATAGAAATAACACCGGCAACCTGTTAAAATGGTGAACAATTGACTCAACTTTTCTATCGTGTGCAACACAGCATGGAGAAGAGAAAGAGCATCAAAGAATTGTCTGAGTACTTGAGAACAAAAATTGTGGCAAAGCATGGACAATCTCAAGGTTACAGGTCCATCTCCAGAGATCTTAATGTTTCTGTGTCCACTAAGCGCAACATTGTCAAGTAGTTTACAGCTCATGGCACTGTAGCTCCCTGGACGTGGACTAAAGAGAAAAATTGATCAAAGATTGCAACAAAGGATTGTTCGAATGGTGGATAAAGAACCTCAATCAACTTCCAGACAAATTCAAGCTGTCCTTCAGGCACAGGGTACAAATGTGTCAGCTCGCACTATACGTTGCCATCTGAATTAAAAGGGACGCTATGGTAGGAGACCCAGAAGGACCCCACTGCTGACACAGAAACATAAAGCCAGATTGGAGTTTGCCAAAATTTACCTGAGAAAGCCAAAATCCTTTTGGGAGAATGTGCTGTGGACAGATGAAACAAAATTACAGCTTTTTGGTAAAGCCCATCATTCTACTCTTTTCAGAAAAATTAATGAGGCTTTTAAAGAAAAGAATACAGCCCCTACAGTCAAACATGGTGGAGGTTTACTGATGTTTTGGGGTTGCTTTGCTGCTTCAGGCACTGGATGTCTTGACTATGTGCATGGCTTTATGAAATCTGAAGACTACCAAAGAATTCTGTGGTGCAATGTAGGGCCCAGTGTCAGAAAGATGGTCCTCCGTAAGAGGTCATGGGTCTTACAGCAGGACAATGACCCAAAGCACACGTCAAAAAGCACCCAGAAATGGTTTGACAAAGCACTGGAAAATACTGAACTGGCCAGCAATGAGTCCAGATCTCAATCCCATAGAGCACCTGTGGAGAGATCTCAAAACAGCAGTTGGGAAAATGAACCTTTCCAATCTGAGAGACCTGGAGCAGTTGACGAAAGAAGAGGGTGCCAATTATTTTGTCCAGTCGATTTTTGGAGTTTTGCGGGGAATGTGTCATATTTGGCTTTTCTTTCTTCTCCACTTTTTTGTGTCATACCAATACAAACAAAAGAACTAAACATGAGAATGCCTAAACATTTGTAATTGCAACAGTTTTCTGGTGCATTATCTGACAGAAATGCAGGGGTGCCAATATTTTTGGCCATGACTGTACAGTACTGTGAACAATGTTGTAAAGTAAGAATCCTTTCAAAAATAGAAATGTTAAAGGGACATAATACCCATATGATAAATCACTTGAAAGTAATGCAGCAAAACTAAAAAAAAAAAAAAAAAAAACTGCCAAGGAAATATCACCAAAATATCTTAATGGCAACATTTCTTCAGCTCACTATAGTAAGTGCTCTGTGAATAGCTATCCTTCATCTACTTAAAATCACAGTAAAGCACAACACCTTCAGTGTAGTGCACACTGGTTCAAGGATGCTGCAATGGCCTTCAATGATCAGCAGCAACCACAACAACAGCCAATGAGCTTTGTCAGTGCTTTGCTTTACTGTGATCTCATGAGATTTCACTGAAATCTTGTGAGATTTCATATTAAGCTTCCTTAAACATGACAGTGCCTAGCATCCTAATTGGCTGCTTAAAATCTCTTTACGATGGGATGTGGCTACTGAGGAACTTTTGAGGTAAAATATTTTCCTTTTTTACATAGAGATGTTCAGGTGATATTTTATATTTCTTTCATGTAATTAGCAAGAGTCCATGAGCTAGTGACGTATGGGATATACATTCCTACCAGGAGGGGCAAAGTTTCCCAAACCTTAAAATGCCTATAAATACACCCCTCACCACACCCACAAATCAGTTTTTACAAACTTTGCCTCCTATGGAGGTGGTGAAGTAAGTTTGTGCTAGATTCTACGTTGATATGCGCTCCGCAGCAGGTTGGAGCCCGGTTTTCCTCTCAGCGTGCAGTGAATGTCAGAGGGATGTGAGGAGAGTATTGCCTATTTGAATTCAATGATCTCCTTCTACGGGGTCTATTTCATAGGTTCTCTGTTATCGGTCGTAGAGATTCATCTCTTACCTCCCTTTTCAGATCGACGATATACTCTTATATATACCATTACCTCTACTGATTCTCGTTTCAGTACTGGTTTGGCTTTCTACTACTTGTAGATGAGTGTCCTGGGGTAAGTAAGTCTTATTTTCTGTGACACTCTAAGCTATGGTTGAGCACTTTTATATAAAGTTCTAAATATATGTGTTCAAACATTTATTTGCCTTGACTCAGGATGTTCAACATTCCTTATTTCAGACAGTCAGTTTCATATTTGGGATAATGCATATGAATTAATCAATTTTTTTTTCTTACCTTAAAATTTGCCTTTTTCCCTGTGGGCTATTAGGCTCGCGGGGGCTGAAAGTGCTTCATTTTATTGCGTCATTCTTGGCGCGGACTTTTTTGGCGCAAATTTTTTTTTCTGTTTCCGGCGTCATACGTGTCGCCGGAAGATGCGTCATTTTTTTGACGTTTTTTTTGCGCCAAAAGTGTTGGCGTTCCGGATGTGGCGTCATTTTTGGCGCCAAAAGCATTTAGGCGCCAAATAATGTGGGCGTCTTTTTTGGCGCTAAAAATATGGGCGTCACTATTGTCTCCACATTATTTAAGTCTCATTATTTATTGCTTCTGGTTGCTAGAAGCTTGTTCACTGGCATTTTTTCCCATTCCTGAAACTGTCATTTAAGGAATTTGATCAATTTTGTTTTATATGTTGTTTTTTCTATTACATATTGCAAGATGTCTCCGTTTGTCCCTGAGTCAGAAGCCACTTCTGGAAAAATGCTTAACTGAGTTTCAGTTCTACCAAAGCTAAGTTCATTTATTTTAAATGTTATAAATGTTTATCTTTAGCTATGGTTTGTAATAAGTTATTATGATATACTTTTACATGCAGATTCCATTAGTATTTATGCTTTATACATTTCCATTCTTAAGTGCAAGAAATGTTTAGAAGATTTATAAGAAATATTTTTTCTGATTAAGGCTATGTCTGACTTCGTGCCTTCTAATACGATTTTTAGGTCTTTTTCACTTCTTTTTTAATTATTGAAGTTTCAAATGACCAACAACATACTGATTTATCCTTCTCTGATGATGTTTTTTTCTCTTTCAGAAATTCTCTTCATCAGATATTGACACTAACAAATCTACTTTTTTATATAATTTTTTTATTATTAAAGTACATTTGTTCTTTGTTGAAGAGGTGTTGATTATTTTGGATATTAAGGTAACTAGTTCTTTAAGACTAGCTGACACTATTTCTGCCTTTTTATTTCTTCTGTGATTTCAGAGGTTTTCTTTCCAATTCCCCATACTAGGGAATGGAATAGGCTGAGAATTTTCTTTTATTTTTAAACTATATTCTTTGTCAGCAGTTAAATTCAATTTGGAGGGTTCTCCAATTTATTGGAGCTATCTCTACTCCTACTAATTATGCTATTGTTTTTATAGCAAAATAGTATTTATTTTCCTTTATATAGTTGTATCTTATTTTTGGAAAATTATTTAGTTTCAGGTACTTTTCTTGGTCCTGTGATATTGCAATTGCTTCATTTTTTCTGTTTACTTTAAGATCAAGTATCAGATCATGATTTATTTTAGCATTGTTAAGGGACAACATTTACTAGACTAGGTGCCGTTGCATTTGTCTTGTTGTTTTGCATTTTGCAAGTCCTCTGTTTTGACTGGTCCTTTAAACTGGACTATCATGCTAATGATTTCATTTGTGTCTTCATTTTATTGAATATATTCGCAAATGAGGGTTAATCTATGTCTTTTTAGCTATTTTAGCTAGAAGAATTCTGTGATTTTTTAAAAAAAAGAAAATCCATATTTCTTTTGTTCTAAGATAATCAATTATAATTGGATTCAATTCTTAACTGTTACTATGGGCTTCAAGATTGAGTTCTAAGACTAAAACTTTAAGCTTATACTAGTTTGGTTGTTCTTATTAAGGAACGAATCCTGAGTTCTTTCCCAAGTAACATGTTTTTAATTGGGGTTCGAAATTAGCTCCCTAATGTTGCGATGCACGTGCCGTATTCCAGCTTGGCTGGTAAGGGGCAGGTTAAGACTTCTTTGAAATTTATTTGGTTCTATTTTGTCCAAATTTCTTTGATTTTATTCCAGTAAGGCTAACACTTTCTTTCAGTTTGTTTCTGTCCTATATATTTTGGATACTGTTGAGGCATGGCTGGGTACCCATGGGGTTCAAGCGCTGCTCAGACCTGGAATTTTCTGGGGTTTTTATTCCAGTTCCTTTTCTAGGAACTGGGTTTTGGAGTTTTATTCAAACTATTTTGCCTTTTTGGTCATTAATAGCATTATTTGTTTTCTTTAGGTACAATAAATGCGTATTCTTCATTTTTCTGTTTTCAGATTATTTCCTGAGGATGCGGATTCTCATATGTTTCACTTGCTCTTCAGGACATAGTTAAAGGATCTTTTTTCAAAAGCTCTTGATTCCTCACGCAAGGGTCACCTTTTTTTTTAGGTTTCCAGATGGTTTATGTCACTATCTTTGTCTCTATCAGACAAGGGACAATTTGTATTGGGTTCCGTCTGTCGGTACCTTTAGTCTCTATTATTTCCTTCAGTTGCTATATATGCATAGAAGTTTTAACAGCATTGGATTCAATTCCCTTTGCTCATTTTCAATGGAAAGATCCTTTCCAGCTTATTATGAGTGTTGTTTCTTCAAGAACATGGTTGGAGGATCAATTAACCAAAAAGTTTGTTGATTCCTCAGACAAGAGTAACCTTTTTTAGATTTCCGGATAGATTCAGTGTCCATGACTCTGTCTCTGTTGGACAGGAGACGTCTGAAATTGGTTTCAGCTTATCGAAACCTTCAGTCTCAATCATTCCCTTCGGTAGCCTTATGCATGGAAATTCTAGGTTCTTTTGACTGCTGCATTGGACGTGTTCCCCTTTGCTCATTTTCACATGCGACCTCTTCAGCTCTATATGCTGAACCAGTGGTGCCGGGATTATACAAAGATATCTCATTTAATATCTTTAAAACTGATTGTTCGACACCCTCTGACGTGGTACAGACCACCATCGTTTAGTTCAGGGGGCTTCTTTTTTTCTTCCAACCTGGACTGTGATCTCAACAGATGCAAGTCTGACAGGTTGGGGATCTGTATGGGGGTTTCTGACAGCACAAGGGGTTTGGGAAATCTCAGGAGGTGAGATTACCAATCAATATTTTGGAACTCCGTGCAATTTTCAGAAGCTCTTCAGTCATGGCCTCTTCTAAAGAGAGAATCGTTCATTTGTTTTCAGACAGACTATGTCACAACTGTGGCATATATCAATCATCAAGGAGGGACTCACAGTCCTCTGGCTATGAAAGAAGTATCTCGAATACTGGTTTGGGCGGAATCCAGCTCCTGTCTAATCTCTGCGGTTCATATCCCACGTATTGACAATTGGAAAGCGGATTATCTCAGTCGCCAAACGTTACATTCGGGCGAGTGGTCTCTTCACCCAGAGGTGTTTCTTCAGATTGTTCAAATGTGGGGACTTCCAGAAATAGATCTGATGGCTTCTCATCTAAACAAGAAACTTCCCAGGTATCTGTCCAGATCCAGGGATCCTCAGGCGGAAGCAGTGGATGCATTGTCACTTCCTTGGAAGTATCATCCTGCCTATATCTTTCCGCCTCTAGTTCTTCTTCCAAGAGTAATCTCCAAGATTCTGAAGGAATGCTCGTTTTTTCTGCTGGTGGCTCCAGCATGGTCTCACAGGTTTTGGTATACGGATCTTGTCCGCATGGCTTCTTGCCAACCGTGGACTCTTCCTTTAAGACCAGACCTTCTGTCACAAGGTCCTTTTTTACCATCAGGATCTCAAATCCTTAAATTTAAAGGTATGGAGATTGAACGCTTGATTCTTAGTCAAAGAGGTTTCTCTGACTCTGTGATTAATACTATGTTACAGGCTCGTAGATCTGTATCTAGGAAGATATATTATCGAGTCTGGAAGACTTACATTTCTTGGTGTCTTTCTCATCATTTTTCCTGGCATTCTTTTAGAATTCCGAGAATTTTTCTTCGGGATGGTTTGGATAAAGGTTTGTCTGCAAGTTCCTTGAAAGGACAAATCTCTGCTCTTTCTGTTCTTTTTCACAGAAGGATTGCTATTCTTCCTGATATTCATTGTTTTGTACAAGCTTTGGTTCGTATAAAACCTGTCATTAAGTCAATTTCTCCTCCTTGGAGTTTGAATTTGGTTCTGGGGGCTCTTCAAGCTCTTCCGTTTGAACCTATGCATTCACTGGACATTAAATTACTTTCTTGGAATGTTTTGTTTTCTTTTGGCCATCTCTTCTGCTAGAAGAGTTTCTGAATTATCTGCTCTTTCTTGTGAATCTCCTTTTCTGATTTTCCATCAGGATAAGGCGGTGTTGCGAACTTCTTTTAAATTTTTACCTAAGGTTGTGAATTCTAACAACATTAGTAGAGAAATTGTGATTCCTTCATTATGTCCTAATCCTAAGAATTCTAAGGAGAGATCATTGCATTCTTTGGATGTAGTTAGAGCTTTGAAATATTATGTTGAAGCTACTAAGAATTTCCGAAAGACTTCTAGTCTATTTGTTATCTTTTCCGGTTCTAGGAAAGGTCAGAAGGCCTCTGCCATTTCTTTGGCATCTTGGTTGAAATCTTTAATTCATCATGCTTATGTCGAGTCGGGTAAATCTCTGCCTCAAAGGATTACAGCTCATTCTACTAGGTCAGTTTCTACTTCCTGGGCGTTTAGGAATGAAGCTTCGATTGATCAGATTTGCAAAGCAGCAACTTGGTCTTCTTTGCATACTTTTACTAAATTCTACCATTTTGATGTGTATTCTTCTTCTGAAGCAGTTTTTGGTAGAAAAATACTTCAGGCAGCTGTTTCAGTTTGATTCAGCTGTTTCAGTTTGATTCTTCTGCTTATAATTTCAGTTTTCTTCATTATAAGATTTAAACTTTATTTTGGGTGTGGATTATTTTTCAGCGGAATTGCCTGTCTTTATTTTATCCCTCCCTCTCTAGTGACTCTTGCGTGGAAGATCCACATCTTGGGTAGTCATTATCCCATACGTCACTAGCTCATGGACTCTTGCTAATTACATGAAAGAAAACATAATTTATGTAAGAACTTACCTGATAAATTAATTTCTTTCATATTAGCAAGAGTCCATGAGGCCCACCCTTTTTTGTGGTGGTTATGATTTTTTTGTATAAAGCACAATTATTCCAATTCCTTGTTTTTTATGCTTTCGCACTTTTTTCTTATCACCCCACTTCTTGGCTATTCGTTAAACTGATTTGTGGGTGTGGTGAGGGGTGTATTTATAGGCATTTTGAGGTTTGGGAAACTTTGCCCCTCCTGGTAGGAATGTATATTCCATACGTCACTAGCTCATGGACTCTTGCTAATATGAAAGAAATGAATTTATCAGGTAAGTTCTTACATAAATTATGTTTTCTTCTTTTTACAGCTATGGTGCATTGCTTTCAATTGGTTTCAACATTTTGTTATCATGTCCTGTTAACTAATTTTAAATTTTGTTTATTGATAAAAAAAAAAAAAATTATTAACAGAAAACATATCTAAATCAAATAAATATTTGGTTTGACCACCCTTGTCTTTAAAACATCATACATTCTTTTAGGTACACTTGAGCAAAGTGTGACGATTAAATAATTATACCAAACAAGTGCTAATGTTCATCAATTTAATATGTAGGTTGAAACACAATCATTAACCGAAACAGAAACAGCTGTGTTAGATGAATAAAACTAGGTGAGAAACAGCCAAACTCTGTGAACAAGATGAGGTTGCTGAAGACAGTTTAATGTCAAAAGTCATACACCATGGCAACACTGAGCACAGCAACAAGTCACAAAGTAGTTATAAAAACAAATCTTTTGCCAAAACAATATCAGAAGGTGCGCTATATAAAAAAAAAAAGAAATATCTATATACTCGTCAATAGAATACAAAAATAGATATAAACATAATACGGTGATACTAATCACATTAATATATGAAAGAAAAAAAGTCCCAGCAGTTGTGAATATCCAAAAGCAGGCCACGCTCCCAATAAAAGAATATCAATGTCCTGAAAGACAAAAGGAGAGGTGCCTCATAGTGCAGACCTGTGCGAATATTGCAAGCTATGTGGTGTAAGAAGACAAAGGCAAACTCACAATTGTAGAGGGCACAGACAGTGCCAAAACAGGCAAGTCGAGGCTTCAGAGCCGCTCGACTGATTTGCTACCGTCGCAGCGATCCCGACTCACATCTACAGGTGTGTCAAAAGGCTCAGGGCAGAGTTCAGCAGGAGGTACCAAAGGAAACGCTTGGAGCGAGACACCATACGCCTTTCAGTCACAGCAACCGGCCAATCGTGGTCTTAATGGATGACTTGTGGCCAAAAAAGCCATACTTCTGACATGGAAACATGGCCAAGCAAATCAACTATACGTGAAAACAGAGGAGCTGGGGTGCAGAAAAATGGCAGCAGGTGCCCTGGACTGATTAATCAAATTTTTAAATATTTGGCTGTAGCAGAGGGCAGTTTGTTCGCCGAAGGGCTGGAGGCCGGTACAAGAATGAGTGTCTACAGGCAACAGTGAAGTATGGTGGAGGTTCCTTGCCAAATTGGGGGTGCATTTTTGCATATGGAATTGTTGATTGACAATTATTGGTTTCCTCAATGCTAAGACGTACAGGCATATACTTATCCCTCATGCAGTATCACAAGGAAGGCATCTGATTGGGGTTATTGTCATGCTGCAGAACTAAACATACAGACAAAATAATTAAGAACTATCTTCAGCATAAAGAAGAACAAGAAGTTCTGGAAATGATGGTATGGCCCCCACAGAGCCCTGATCTCAGCAATAATGAGTCTGCCTGGGATTACATGCAGAGACAGAAGCAACTGTGGTTAGTTTTCCAAGATGTTTGGAACAACCCACCTGCCGAGTTTCTTAGACTGTGGGCAAGTTGACAAATGCATAGATGCTGTTTTGAAGGCAAAGGGTGGTCACACTAAATATTGATTTCATTTAGATTTTTCTTCAGTTTACTCACTTTGCATTTTGTTAATTGATAAGCTATTAACATTTCTATTTTTTAAAGCATTCATATTTTACAGCATTATGCACACCTGCCTAAAACATTTGCATAGCACTGTAGATATAGAGAAATAGTTGATTGAGATATTTGTGTGTATATGTATAATGTGACTCTTCCTTTGGTCCTATGCATTATTTTATGGCATCTCTGATGTCTACACGCATTATGCACACTAATCTGTTTTGTTTGTGGTTTGTTGTGGAATGTTTTTAGGAAGAAGAAGAGATCTCCACAAGCCCTGGCGTATCTGAGTTTATAAGTGATGCATTTGATGCAAGCAATCTAAATCAAGAGGACCTAAGAAAAGAAATGGAACAGCTTGTTCTCGACAAAAAGGATGAGCATGATAATGGGGAAGGTGAATCATACTAACAGTTGCTTTCATAGCTAGAAAATAATGAATCATTTAGTCATCAAGTCCTAATGAAATAAAATCTTAGTCTTTAGTTTTATAGCTGTATCTCAATCCATAGATGCTTAAATTAACATTAACTGTTTATATATTTTGTCCCTGCTTTGAAAACAGGGTAGTGAGTATGTAAAAGCTAATACAACGTTTGAAAGGGACATTGTAGTGCAAAAATGTGCTCGAGCATGTCTCTTTTGTGCTATTCACTGCAGAATTCTTTAGTGGGGATTAAACACACAGGTAAGGTCTTGCTTATGAGCTGAAAACAGTGGGTGATTGGTGGGGTGATTAGAGATGTTGTGCAACTGTCGTAGACAGTTGGGCTGTATGATGTTTTCTGCTAGAAAGCAGCAACTTTATCTGTGTGTTAAGGGATTAAGCACACAGAATTCCAGGGAGAGCAGGGTACAAATTACACACTTAACAAATTTGAGCATGTCATTTCGTGCTACAATACAGTACATTTACTTACACCCACTGGCCGCCCCTTCATCCCGCTCTGTGTCTATCCCTCGCCGTAGTTAACAGCAGAATTTAAACAGTAGATTTATACAGTTTTTTTTTTTTGTTTTTTTTTTACAGTATAGGGATTTTTATGTTTTTTATTTTTGCAATTTGCATTATTGTCTGCTTTTTATGAGAATTTGAATACTTAATACTTTTCCACTTACCCTTTTTGTGTAATGCACTTTCAACTTTCATCTTCACCTGTAATCCATAACATTCTCAGTTTGTTAGTATAAAAGGGTGCTCTTTTATATATTCAAAAGCCTTACATACCTTATCCCACATGAAGTAAAATGAAGCAACCATGTTAAATCATTTCAGAACTAATGTAATGATGGAATTATCAACAGTTATAGAAATTTTGGGGGTGTAGACATTGGAAGAAGGGGGAAAAATAAGGAGTTCAGTTTTGGAGAGATTTAGCTTAAGGTAGTGAGAGGACATCCAAGATGAGATATATGAGAAAGACAGTGACACGGGTTAGTAAGGAAGGAGGTAGATTTGGGTGTCATCGGCATACAAATGATATTGAAACCCATGGGACTTTATTAAGGAACCTAATGATGACGAGTAGATTAGAGAAGGGGACCGAGGACAGAGCCTTGAGGTACCCCAACAGAAGGTGGTAATGGGGCAGAGGATGCTCCGGAGAAGGCTACACTAAATGTACTGTTAGATAGGAAGAGAACCACGAAAGAGCTGTGTTGCAGATGCCGAAGGATTGGAGGGTTTGGAGCAGAAGAGGATTGTCAACAGTGTCAAAGGCTTGCAGACAGGTCAAGGAGGATAAGCAGAGAGAAGTGGCCTTTGGATTTTGCTCTAAGTAGGTCATTGTTAATCTTGACAATTGCTGTAGAGTGATGGGACGAAATCCAGATTGCAGTGGGTCAAG
>NC_069501.1:664185468-664397968 GCF_027579735.1 Bombina bombina
CGAGTCTTGGAAAAAGTGAGCGGTACAGCCTCTCCTGTCAAGACTGATACCGCATTTAAAAGTCAGTAGTTAAGAGTTTTATGGGATAACGCCGTAACATAAAACTCTTAACTAAAGTGATAGAAAGTACACTAACACCCATAAACTACCTATTAACCCCTAAACTGAGGCCCCCCCCGCACATCGCAAACACTTAAATACATTTTTTAACCCCTAATCTGCCGACCGGACCTTGCCGCCACTGTAATAAATATATTAACCCCTAAACCGCCGCACTCCCGCATCACAAACCCTAGTTACATTTTATTAACCCCTAATCTGCTGTCCCTAACACCGCCGACTCCTACCTACATTTATTAACCCCTAATCTGCCGCCACTATATTAAATGTATTAACTCCTAAACCCCCCTAACTTAAATATAATTTAAAATAATCGAAAAAAAATTACTACAATTAAATAAATTATTCCTATTTAAAACTAAATACTTACCTATAGGGTTTATTTTTATATTACAGGCAACTTTGTATTTATTTTAACTAGGTACAATAGTTATTAAATAGTTATTAACTATTTAATAATTTCCTAGTTAAAATAAGTACAAACTTACCTGTAAAATAAACTCTAACCTAAGTTACAATTACACCTAACACTATGCTATAATTAAATAAATTACATAAATTAACTAGTTTATTTAATTTAATTGTAATTAATTGTAAAGTACGAAAAAAACCCAGAATTTATGCTTACCTGATAAATTACTTTCTCCAACGGTGTGTCCGGTCCACGGCGTCATCCTTACTTGTGGGAATATCTCTTCCCCAACAGGAAATGGCAAAGAGTTCCAGCAAAAGCTGCCCATATAGTCCCTCCTAGGCTCCGCCCACCCCAGTCATTCGACCGACGGACAGGAGGAAAAAACAGGAGAAACCATAGGGTGCCGTGTTGACTGTAGTTAGAGAAAATAATTCATCAAACCTGATTAAAAAACCAGGGCGGGCCGTGGACCGGACACACCGTTGGAGAAAGTAATTTATCAGGTAAGCATAAATTCTGTTTTCTCCAATATTGGTGTGTCCGGTCCACGGCGTCATCCTTACTTGTGGGAACCAATACCAAAGCTTTAGGACACGGATGAAGGGAGGGAGCAAATCAGGTTACCTAAACAGAAGGCACCACGGCTTGCAAAACCTTTCTCCCAAAAATAGCCTCCGAAGAAGCAAAAGTATCAAATTTGTAAAATTTGGCAAAAGTGTGCAGTGAAGACCAAGTCGCTGCCTTACATATCTGATCAACAGAAGCCTCGTTCTTGAAAGCCCATGTGGAAGCCACAGCCCTAGTAGAGTGAGCTGTGATTCTTTCAGGAGGCTGCCGTCCGGCAGTCTCGTAAGCCAATCGGATGATGCTTTTAAGCCAAAAGGAAAGAGAGGTAGAAGTCGCTTTTTGACCTCTCCTTTTACCAGAATAGACGACAAACAGAGAAGATGTTTGTCTGAATTCTTTTGTAGCCTCTAAATAGAATTTTAGAGCACGGACTACGTCTAGATTGTGTAACAAACGTTCCTTCTTTGAAACTGGATTCGGACACAAAGAAGGTACAACTATCTCCTGGTTAATATTTTTGTTGGAAACAACCTTTGGAAGAAAACCAGGTTTAGTACGCAAAACAACCTTATCTGAATGGAACACCAGATAGGGCGGAGAACACTGCAAAGCAGATAACTCAGAAACTCTTCTAGCAGAAGAAATAGCAACCAAAAACAAAACTTTCCAAGATAACAACTTAATATCTATGGAATGTAAAGGTTCAAACGGAACCCCTTGGAGAACTGAAAGAACTAGATTTAAACTCCAGGGAGGAGTCAAAGGTCTGTAAACAGGCTTGATCCTAACCAGAGCCTGAACAAATGCTTGAACATCTGGCACAGCTGCCAGTCGTTTGTGTAGTAAGACAGATAACGCAGAAATCTGTCCCTTTAGAGAACTCGCTGATAATCCTTTATCCAAACCTTCTTGTACAAAGGAAAGGATCTTAGGAATTCTGATCTTATTCCATCGGAATCCCTTGGATTCACACCAGCAGATATATCTTTTCCATATTTTATGGTAAATTTTTCTAGTTACCGGTTTTCTGTCTTGAACCAGAGTATCTATCACAGAATCTGAAAACCCACGCTTTGATAAAATCAAGCGTTCAATTTCCAAGCCGTCAGCTGGAGGGAGACCAGATTTGGATGTTCGAATGGACCCTGTACAAGAAGGTCCTGTCTCAAAGGTAGCTTCCATGGTGGAACCGATGACATATTCACCAGGTCTGCATACCAAGTCCTGCGTGGCCACGCAGGAGCTATCAAGATCACCGAGGCCCTCTCCTGCTTGATCCTGGCTACCAGCCTGGGAATGAGAGGAAACGGTGGAAACACATAAGCTAGGTTGAAGGTCCAAGGCGCTACTAGTGCATCCACTAGAGTCGCCTTGGGATCCCTGGATCTGGACCCGTAGCAAGGAACCTTGAAGTTCTGACGAGACGCCATCAGATCCATGTCTGGAATGCCCCATAATTGAGTTACTTGGGCAAAGATCTCCGGGTGAAGTTCCCACTCCCCCGGATGGAATGTCTGACGACTCAGATAATCCGCCTCCCAGTTTTCCACTCCTGGGATGTGGATCGCAGATAGGTGGCAGGAGTGATCCTCCGCCCATTCTATTATTTTTGTCACTTCTCTCATCGCCAGGGAACTCCTTGTTCCCCCCTGATGATTGATATAAGCAACCGTCGTCATGTTGTCTGATTGGAATCTTATAAATCTGGCCTTTGCTAGTTGAGGCCAAGCCCTGAGAGCATTGAATATCGCTCTCAGTTCCAGAATGTTTATCGGGAGAAGAGACTCTTCCCGAGACCATAGTCCCTGAGCTTTCAGGGATTCCCAGCCTGCTAGACTGGCGTCGGTCGTGACGATGACCCACTCTGGTCTGTGGAAGCTCATTCCCTGGGACAGGTGGTCCAGGGTTAGCCACCAACGGAGTGAGTCTCTGGTCTTCTGATCTACTTGAATCACTGGAGACAAGTCTGTATAGTCCCCATTCCACTGTTTCAGCATGCACAGTTGTAATGGTCTTAGATGAATTCGCGCAAAAGGAACTATGTCCATTGCTGCAACCATCAACCCTACTACTTCCATGCACTGAGCTACGGAAGGACGTGGAATAGAATGAAGAACTTGACAAGCGTTTAGAAGTTTTGACTTTCTGACTTCTGTCAGGAAAATCCTCATTTCTAAAGAATCTATTATTGTTCCCAAGAAAGGAACTCTTGTCGACGGAGACAGGGAACTTTTTTCTATGTTCACCTTCCATCCGTGAGATCTGAGAAAGGCCAGAACGATGTCTGTGTGAGCCTTTGCCTTTGAGAGAGACGACGCTTGTATCAGAATGTCGTCCAAGTAAGGTACTACTGCAATGCCCCTTGGTCTTAGAACCGCTAGAAGGGACCCAAGTACCTTTGTGAAAATCCTTGGAGCAGTGGCTAACCCGAATGGGAGGGCCACAAACTGGTAATGTTTGTCCAGAAAGGCGAACCTTAGGAACTGATGATGATCCTTGTGGATAGGAATATGTAGATACGCATCCTTTAGATCCACGGTAGTCATAAATTGACCTTCCTGGATTGTAGGTAGAATCGTTTGAATGGTCTCCATTTTGAACGATAGAACCCTGAGAAATTTGTTTAGGATCTTTAAATCCAGAATTGGTCTGAAAGTTCCCTCTTTTTTGGGAACTACAAACAGATTTGAATAAAATCCCATTCCCTGTTCCGCTGTTGGAACTGGGTGTATCACTCCCATTTTTAACAGGTCTTCTACACAATGTAAGAATGCCTGTCTCTTTATTTGGTTTGAGGATAAGTGAGACATGTGGAACCTTCCCCTTGGGGGTAGTTCCTTGAATTCCAGAAGATAACCCTGAGACTATTTCTAGTGCCCAGGGATCCTGAACATCTCTTGCCCAAGCCTGAGGGAAGAGAGAGAGTCTGCCCCCTACTAGATCCGGTCCCGGATCGGGGGCTACTCCTTCATGCTGTTTTGTTAGCAGCAGCAGGCTTCTTGGCCTGCTTACCCTTGTTCCAGCCTTGCATCGGTTTCCAGGCTGGTTTGGTTTGTGAAGCATTACCCTCTTGTTTAGAGGATGCGGAATTAGAAGCCGGTCCATTCCTGAAATTGCGAAAGGAACGAAAATTAGACTTATTCTTGGCTTTGAAAGGCCTATCTTGTGGGAGGGCGTGTCCCTTTCCCCCAGTGATGTCTGAGATAATCTCTTTCAATTCTGGCCCAAAGAGAGTTTTACCCTTGAAGGGGATATTAAGCAATTTTGTCTTGGAAGATACATCCGCTGACCAAGACTTTAGCCAAAGCGCTCTGCGCGCCACAATTGCAAACCCTGAATTTTTCTCTGCTAATCTAGCTAATTGCAAAGCGGCATCTAAAATAAAAGAATTAGCCAACTTGAGTGCGTGAACTCTGTCCATAACCTCCTCATACGGAGTCTCTCTACTGAGCGACTTTTCTAGTTCCTCGAACCAGAACCACGCTGCTGTAGTGACAGGAACAATGCACGAAATGGGTTGCAGGAGGTAACCTTGCTGTACAAAAATCTTTTTAAGCAAACCCTCCAATTTTTTATCCATAGGATCTTTGAAAGCACAATTATCCTCGATAGGAATAGTAGTGCGCTTGTTTAAAGTAGAAACTGCCCCCTCGACCTTAGGGACTGTCTGCCATAAGTCCTTTCTGGGGTTGACCATAGGAAATAATTTCTTAAATATAGGAGGGGGGACAAAAGGTATGCCGGGCTTCTCCCACTCCTTATTCACTATGTCCGCCACCCGCTTGGGTATAGGAAAAGCGTCGGGGTGCACCGGAACCTCTAGGAACTTGTCCATCTTGCATAATTTTTCTGGAATGACCAGGTTGTCACAATCATCCAGAGTAGATAACACCTCCTTAAGCAGTGCGCGGAGATGCTCTAATTTAAATTTAAATGTCACAACATCAGGTTCAGCCTGTTGAGAAATTTTTCCTGAATCTGAAATTTCCCCATCTGACAAAGCCTCCCTCATGGCCCCTTCAGATTGGTGTGAGGGTATGACAGAGCAATTATCATCAGCGCCCTCCTGCTCTTCAGTGTTTAAACAGAGCAATCGCGCTTTCTCTGATATGCAGGCATTTTGGATAAAATATTTGCTATGGAGTTATCCATTACTGCCGTCAATTGTTGCATAGTAATAAGCATTGGCGCGCTAGAAGTACTAGGGGCCTCCTGCGTGGGCAAAACTGGCATAGACACAGAAGGAGATGATGTAGAACTATGTCTACTCCCTTCATCTGATGAAACATCTTGGGCAATTTTACTATCTGTGGCAGTACTGTCCTTACTTTGTTTGGACGCTATGGCACAATTATCACACAATTTTGAAAGGGGAGACACATTGACTTTCATACATATAGAACATAGCTTATCTGAAGGTACAGACATGTTAAACAGGCTTAAACTTGTCAATAAAGCACAAAAACCGTTTTAAAACAAAACCGTTGCTGTCTCTTTAAATTTTAAACAGTGCACACTTTATTACTGAATATGTGAAAAAGTATGAAGGAATTGTTCAAAATTTACCAAATTTTCACCACAGTGTCTTAAAGCATTAAAAGTATTGCACACTTTATCCCTTAAAATGAGGAAACCGGAGCCGGTTACAGTTTTAACCCCTCTACAGTCCCAGCTACAGCCTTTGCTGCGACTTTACCAAACCCAGGGGGGAATACGATACCAAATGAAGCCTTCTAGGAACCTTTCCAACTACTTTCCGATCCAATACTTTGTTGGTCGCACTCAGACACTCTACGATTGCATTGCACTCATGCAGGTAATACTCCAAATTATATAACTTGTAGTTCAGATGCAGGTGATACTCCAAACTGTGTAACAGTATAAGTGCAAATATGCTCATGTGTGATCCACTGTTGAATAGAGAGCATTAAACTCCTGACTTAAGGTATAAATAGTATGGACAGTAAAAAACCAGTATCTAAGCATATAAAGATTACCTGGTGTCCGTTGTGTGTCTCTTCATGGGTGATAAGAAAATACCTTATGTCCGTTGTGTGTCTCTCCGTGGATGATAAGGCTCCTTGTGTTCGGAAATAGAGACACTCCTCAGTCTCTCGTGAGAAAAGCTTGAATACTGATAAGAAGATCCGTTACAAGGAAAAAACAAACAGCCGCAAACATTGCAAATAAAGGCCGACTTTATTGAAAGTCAAGGTGAAGCCCAGGTACATACAAGCTCGGGAGGGAGCACAAAAAATGAAACGTCCGATGCGTTTCCTGCCCGGAGGCACTTCGTCAGGGACTTACACACAGTAAAACACTTGGTTCTTTTAAACATGTATTACTTCCTGTTACGTATGCTCACCTGTGTTGCAGCACACCTGTTGTCTTAGGTTAATCACATCCGGCTGTCTGCATTCCTGGTCTGGTCGTATCCAGCTATTGCGGTCATGCGCCAACGGTGACTCACAGTCAAATATACACTTTTAGTATATGGATCTTGTATCCACAAGTGCCGCTGTCAGTCCGTTAGCTGTCTACGACAAGACCACAAGGCATCCGCTAATGGTTGCATATTATCGCAAATACAGCAGATAAGACAAATACGTAACAGTTTGTTACCAATAGATATGTACATTTTTAATATGGAACATCACACTAAATGTAAAAAAAATTTATATATAAAATTTGAACCAAAAAACTATTTCTTGTCTGACATCTAAGTCTATTCTCATGTTACTTGATAGTATTTCACAAACCTATTGAATCAAGCACTGAGAGGGAAAAGAAATTCCCAGGATCTAGAACTGAACCATATAATAATTATATATATATGTATGGATATTTAGATATCCAAAAATTCCCCTTTTATGAAGCGTAACTACGAGTTGTGTATGCTTCTACCTAATTATAAGTATTTTATTTTACTTGGTTTCTTTTGTTTTGTTTAACATTTCATCTCATAACATTCTACTTTGTATTCTAGATATTTCAAATATTTCTAAAGAAGTGGAGTTATTTAGTGTCCTTGTTGACTGGTTTAACTCAGTATACCTGTATATGTATATAGTGTATTATGTATTATATATATTGTTATTCCAATCGTTACTCCACCTAATACGCAACCCAAATATTATAAACTTAGATATAGATATATGGCTTTTAATCTTAATTCTAGCATATTTCTTGACATTGTGTGAGCTACGTGTCTGTGTATGCTGATATTTAATATAGTGACTGACTCTGTTTAGAATCTATTTCCTTCTATACCCTAATCCTTGTGACTAAAAATGAAACAAAATTAATTAAAATTGATAAAAATTGTAAAAATTGATAAAGAGATTGTGACAACATTTGGTGATCTCGGTGCATGAAGTGTTGTTAATAAAATAATAATTTAACAATATCTTATTATCATTGTATTCATT
This sequence comes from Bombina bombina, assembly GCF_027579735.1. Taxonomy (NCBI): domain Eukaryota; kingdom Metazoa; phylum Chordata; class Amphibia; order Anura; family Bombinatoridae; genus Bombina; species Bombina bombina. The sequence goes on from NC_069501.1 coordinate 664,192,999, forward strand.
ATTATTGTGTGTAGATAACTTCTGTGATTTATGAACACTTACTGTACTAACTATGACAATTAGTATGTGACTAATGTGTCTTTTGAAACTGTGAACTAACAAATAAATGTGAATGAATATTAACTTTAACGTGACTAGACCACTCACTAATAGAATTATAATTAAGATTAAAGTTGATTAAGATTTCCTCAATGGAATTAATATTATAGTTAATGACTATCTTGTCATACCAATGAGGTAATTGTTATATGTATTGTGTACCTCCTATGCATCAATATCCTGCTTAAATAGAGAAGATGCTTCTCCTTATAAGACTATGTATGACTCATTATAAATGTTCTGGGTTGTGTATATATGCTAACTTCCTTTCTACAAAGTATGGTTATGGAGGGTCGTACTCTCAGGGGATTTAAAATTTGAAGACTCGGAACCAACAGATTGCTATACCAACATCTGCTGCAATCCCTATCCAGGTGTTATGTGTGGTGGGTTGATGGATCACATTTACTATTTCTAAACTACGTTTATCTAAATACATTAGTCTACAAAGTATCTGAGATCTGTAATTTTATTTATTCCAAGTGGGACTCCTGTGGATAGATTGAAGATCCAAAAGGCCTCTTTCCTGTTTAATGCAGCTACCCTGTCACCTCCTTTAACACTTTTGATAGCTGTATCGATACCTTGAAACCCTAACACTGTACCTTTATTAGTATCATTAATCGGTATTCCCATAGTATTGAAGTGTGCCACAAAATGTTTTGCTATCGGAGTTTTCGGAGGGTCTTGTTTAATGGATAACAAGTGTTCTCGGATTCGATCTTTGAGCTGTCTTGTGGTTCTACCCACATATTGTTTATTGCACAGATTGCATGTGATTAGATAAACCACAAAATTAGAATGACAAGTCATTCTATGTCTAATTTCAAAGGTTTTACCAGTGACAGTAGATTTAAAAGAATCACCTGTTATGACAAAATCACAACTTTTACATGGTATTCTTTTGCACTTATAAAACCCAGTCTGACTTGGTAGTCATGTTGTTACCTGTTTCTTTGAGAAATCCCTCGTTAAATGATTACCAATTGTCTTAGCTCTTTTACTGACACATCTGATTCCCTGTTTCCTTACCACCTCTTGGAGGAGAATATCTTTCTCCAAAACTGGTATATACTTTCTTATAATACGATTAATTCGCTCAAACTGCTTGCTATAACTGGTGGTGAATGTAATAGGGCCTTCTGACCTATTGAGATTTTGTGCATTCCCTTTCCTACGGTTCTTGTTACTGTCCCTCAATAATTCTTCCCTACTCATTACTTCTACTGCTTTACTGGTTTGTGAGAGGATAGTTCTGTCATATCCTCTAATGACAAGACGTTCAGATAATGAAGCAGCTTGTTCCTTATACACATCTAAATGGGTACAATTTCGTCTAAGACGCATATATTGCCCCTTAGGGATAGCCCTCTTTAAATGGGCGGGATGATGGGAATCAGCCCGAAGTATGGTGTTCCCTGAGGTAGATTTTCTGAAAGTTGATGTGGTGATCTTTTGTAAGTCAAAATCTAAAACCAATTCAATATCTAAAAATGATATACTAGTGTCTGACTAGTTCATGGCATATCTGAACCATAATGACCAGAATTTAAATTTCACTTACACTGTGTCAGACACTAGTATATCATTTTTAGATATTGAATTGGTTTTAGATTTTGACTTGCAAAAGATCACCACATCAACTTTCAGAAAATCTACCTCAGGGAACACCATACTTCGGGCTGATTCCCATCATCCCGCCCATTTAAAGAGGGCTATCCCTAAGGGGCAATATATGCGTCTTAGACGAAATTGTACCCATTTAGATGTGTATAAGGAACAAGCTGCTTCATTATCTGAACGTCTTGTCATTAGAGGATATGACAGAACTATCCTCTCACAAACCAGTAAAGCAGTAGAAGTAATGAGTAGGGAAGAATTATTGAGGGACAGTAACAAGAACCGTAGGAAAGGGAATGCACAAAATCTCAATAGGTCAGAAGGCCCTATTACATTCACCACCAGTTATAGCAAGCAGTTTGAGCGAATTAATCGTATTATAAGAAAGTATATACCAGTTTTGGAGAAAGATATTCTCCTCCAAGAGGTGGTAAGGAAACAGGGAATCAGATGTGTCAGTAAAAGAGCTAAGACAATTGGTAATCATTTAACGAGGGATTTCTCAAAGAAACAGGTAACAACATGGCTACCAAGTCAGACTGGGTTTTTCAAGTGCAAAAGAATACCATGTAAAAGTTGTGATTTTGTCATAACAGGTGATTCTTTTAAATCTACTGTCACTGGTAAAACCTTTGAAATTAGACATAGAATGACTTGTCATTCTAATTTTGTGGTTTATCTAATCACATGCAATCTGTGCAATAAACAATATGTGGGTAGAACCACAAGACTGCTCAAAGATCGAATCCGAGAACACTTGTTATCCATTAAACAAGACCCTCCGAAAACTCAGATAGCAAAACATTTTGTGGCACACTTCAATACTATGGGAATACCGATTAATGATACTAATATAGGTACAGTGTTAGGGTTTCAAGGTATCGATACAGCTATCAAAAGTGTTAAAGGAGGTGACAGGGTAGCTGCATTAAACAGGAAAGAGGCCTTTTGGATCTTCAATCTATCCACAGGAGTCCCACTTGGAATAAATAAAATTACAGATCTCAGATACTTTGTAGACTAATGTATTTAGATAAACGTAGTTTAGAAATAGTAAATGTGATCCATCAACCCACCACACATAACACCTGGATAGGGATTGCAGCAGATGTTGGTATAGCAATCTGTTGGTTCTGAGTCTTCAAATTTTAAATCCCCTGAGAGTACGACCCTCCATAACCATACTTTGTAGAAAGGAAGTTAGCATATATACACAACCCAGAACATTTATAATGAGTCATACATAGTCTTATAAGGAGAAGCATCTTCTCTATTTAAGCAGGATATTGATGCATAGGAGGTACACAATACATATAACAATTACCTCATTGGTATGACAAGATAGTCATTAACTATAATATTAATTCCATTGAGGAAATCTTAATCAACTTTAATCTTAATTATAATTCTATTAGTGAGTGGTCTAGTCACGTTAAAGTTAATATTCATTCACATTTATTTGTTAGTTCATAGTTTCAAAAGACACATTAGTCACATACTAATTGTCATAGTTAGTACATTAAGTGTTCATGAATCACAGAAGTTATCTACACACAATAATAATGAATACAATGATAATAAGATATTGTTAAATTATTATTTTATTAACAACACTTCATGCACCGAGATCACCAAATGTTGTCACAATCTCTTTATCAATTTTTACAATTTTTATCAATTTTAATTAATTTTGTTTCATTTTAGTCACAAGGATTAGGGTATAGAAGGAAATAGATTCTAAACAGAGTCAGTCACTATATTAAATATCAGCATACACAGACACGTAGCTCACACAATGTCAAGAAATATGCTAGAATTAAGATTAAAAGCCATATATCTATATCTAAGTTTATAATATTTGGGTTGCGTATTAGGTGGAGTAACGATTGGAATAACAATATATATAATACATAATACACTATATACATATACAGGTATACTGAGTTAAACCAGTCAACAAGGACACTAAATAACTCCACTTCTTTAGAAATATTTGAAATATCTAGAATACAAAGTAGAATGTTATGAGATGAAATGTTAAACAAAACAAAAGAAACCAAGTAAAATAAAATACTTATAATTAGGTAGAAGCATACACAACTCGTAGTTACGCTTCATAAAAGAGGAATTTTTGGATATCTAAATATCCATACATATATATATAATTATTATATGGTTCAGTTCTAGATCCTGGGAATTTCTTTTCCCTCTCAGTGCTTGATTCAATAGGTTTGTGAAATACTATCAAGTAACATGAGAATAGACTTAGATGTCAGGCAAGAAATAGTTTTTTGGTTCAAATTTTATATATAAATTTTTTTTTACATTTAGTTTGATGTTCCATATTAAAAATGTACATATCTGGGAGGGCGGAGCCGGGCGCATCCAAGATGGACGTGTAATTCTGAGCTCCGTTGATGTTACAGCACAGATAACTATAACTAGGGGGTTCGTGCCTAAAATATTCCTGCAAACTGGTGTAGCCTTCAGCAAGAGTTTATCGCACCTGCACCGGAGCTCTTTTTACAATCTTAAAAGACGCCCTTGACCGCGATCACAGCAGTTGGGAACTCCCGGTGCGGTCCACCAGCCCACGCTATCTTTCAACGCACTGTACAGGAGGCCGACCGCAGTATCGAGTAGACAGGACCGGGGTCAGTGGATCCCTGAATAGATTGGCTAGTCCTGCATGGTGGTGAGTGCGGCCGAGGGGCCTTTTTACCTCCCATACGCACTGCGTAGGCCCAAGCTACCGATAAGGCCACGTTAAGGAGAAAAGTGAAAACGGCCACAGGCCACTTACCCCCTCTTTACCGTAAGACAAGAGACAATCCCAGAAAAAAGTAATAACAAGCGGCACTGAGGGCTATTTGCAATAACTCATAAGAAATTTAGACAGCCACGTGGGTCAGGCCTGTTAAGGCCTCACGGATATAGCACACATAACCCAAAGAAAGGGAACTTGCTGCAGTAAAATTGCCATAGGAAACTCATCCGGTCTCAAGACATCATATGCTAAACTCTAGAAGGGCAGAACTTTTAGGGAAAATACTAAAGCATATAATCTGCATACATCATGACCTCCAAGCAGAAATCCAAACCAGATAAAATAAGCAAATCCCTACCAAATAAAAACAACTCAGTTACATCCTATTTCGGGACTGTGGAACAGGGTAGCCTTACTGACAATGTGGCGAGTGGGGCCGACCTTATGCTATCTGAGACACCCCTGGGACTAACACAGACTGCCCAAGAGTTAGTGCAAATCCCAGCAGATGTTCTCTCTTCCCTACCATCTAAACAGGATATTGCGGACATAGTCCGGGGGTGCGTGAGAGAGGAACTAGCAGATCTGAAACAAGATGTTCATGCCCTAGGCTTCAGGGTAGAAGCATTGGAAGATGGCAACGACACTATTAGAGAGGAATTCGACCAACTACAGTTAAAATATGACCGTCAACAACACTCTATAGACCTGTTGTATGACAAAGTGGATGACTTAGAGAACAGGAGCCGCAGGAAAAACCTGCGTATCCGCGGCATTCCTGAGTCTGTGTTACCAAAAGACTTACCTACCTATCTACCAGCTCTGTTTAATCATTTGAGAGGGTCTAACTCTAACGAAGACATACTTTGGGACAGGGCCCATAGAGCATTGCGCCCGAAACCACCGGATTCTGCTCCTCCAAGGGACATAATTATTAAATTCAAGAACTTTCGTGAAAAAGAAGAAATACTGGGCCTCTCGAGGAAGAATCAGCCGATTAGATTCAGGGGCAATGTGTTGCAGTTTTATGCGGATCTATCCCAGAGAACACTTCAACAAAGGAGAGAATTCAGTCCCCTAACACAGCTCCTCAGGCTAAAAAGAATCCCCTATAGATGGGGTTTCCCAACTCAACTCTTGGTCATCCATGAAGATAGGAGGCATATATGTAGAGACATCTCGGAAATAGGAGCCTTTTGTAAGATCCTAAAAATAGAGCCTCCTCAAGTTCTGCAAGATGAAGAGGTCCTGCCACCTTCACAGGACAAGACTCCGTCTGCCAACACTTTACAGAAATGGCATCAAGCGGGCACTTCACAGAAAAGACCTCCTTCACCCCAGCAATCCCAGACCCCTAAGACCCAAAGGACTATACAACCTAGGTCACCGAGATTGAAAGCTGGACGCTGATCCCTAGAACTACTACTGACTTTTTCTAAGTATGCCTTGGAATATGTACGGTAATGGTTCATTAACAGATTTGCAGATTGAGGGCCTGTAAACTGTATTGTTATTTTCTTTGGCATATTTATGTTTACCATTTTCTGCACTTTGATGTTTGAGATATTTGGTTCCACCATGTTGCATTGTTATTAGTTTAAGTAAAATTTATGCATAGACCCCCATCATCATTATTATCATCATCATCACCATTATCACTATTACCAATTGCATTTAAATGTGTATAAATGTGCTGTCGTCATATACCCTCCAATTTCTTTTTTCAGGATAGTGGAAGTGTGGGCAGGGGCAGCCTTTAGGGCTGTGCCTGCGCTTGGGCCCGCTACAGACCCAGTCGGTCTGGTCCTGAGGTGTTTAACTGTTTTTCTTGTTCTATTGTTTATTGTTATGTTATGCTGCACTTATGGCTATGTATTCATTCCTCATAAACAAATCCTACATCTACTATGCTATTTACACGTCTATTATGAATTCGAAGGCCCGTAGATTAACATTGATCACGCAAAATGTTAAGGGGTTCAACTCTCCCAATAAACGTTATAAAGCACTGTCAGATATGGCCAAGAAGGGGGCAGACATCCTTTTTTTACAGGAAACCCATTTTAAAAAACACAAGGAGCCAGTATATCTTGGGTCACAGTTTACTCAACACTATCACAGCTCAGCTGACGTTAAAAAAGAGGAGTTAGTATTCTCCTACACAAAAATATACCATTTACACTTCAAAAACTTGACAGAGACACGGACGGCAGATATGTAGGAATATCGGGGCTATTGTATGGTATACAAGTAACTTTCTTAAATATATATGCTCCTAACTCCAAACATATCCCTTTCTTTAAATCACTCTTCCGTAAATATCTGGACTTAGCACAGGGGTTGGTTTTCTTGGGAGGTGACTTTAACTTTCCGATGGAACCATACCTAGACACTTCTAACACAAAATCGCTGTCCTCTAAAAAAACTGCCAACTTTCTTTGGAAGGCCCTTAAAGACAATAATCTGTACGATGTGTGGAGATTTGTGTACCCTGACAAAAAGGACTATACCTTTTTTTCCCCTCCAAACCTTTCCTATAGCAGAATAGACTATATTATGACCAACCAGGAAAGTCTCTCACTAGTTCACACCTCTAAAATAACGCCATGCTCTTGGTCAGACCACTCTACAGTGGAAGTGAAAATTAAATGGCCTGACACCCGACAAACCCCTTATATTTGGAGATTAGATGATTCCCTCCTTAATAACCCCCTAAATCTAGAAAAGATAACTAAATCCCTGACTGAGTACTTTGAGAAAAACATGCATTCTGTAGACAGTCCTTTCACCCTGTGGGAAGCTCATAAATGTACAATCCGGGGAGAATTCATTGAACTAAAGTCCCGTATTAGAAAAATAGCCACACAACTATACAACTCACTCACCTCTAAATTGACTCAAGCTGAATATGCCCACAAACAAGACCCCACCAATAACCATATTTTAACAGACATAAAAAACATCCGTGATCAACTCAATGACTTTTTGTCCATTGAACAACAAAAAACCCATCTGCGAATTAAACAACTATTTTTCTATGAAGGAAACAGGGCAGGCAAATTCTTAGCTAGAACACTCAAACGGAAAAAACTAAAAGCATATATTCATCACCTTAAGTTATCAGACAATACTAAGGTTCAGACAACCCCTAAGATTTTGCAACAATTCCACAATTATTACCATACTTTATATAATATCGATAGAAATACAGAGGCAGATAGAGAGGAAAGCGATATACGGAAATACTTAGATTCCTGTAACCTCCCACAGCTTACTGACGACCAAATCGAGACCTTGAAGTCACAAATAAAGCCCTCGGAAATAGCTTCAGCTATTAAAAATTTGAATGCAGGCAAATGCCCCGGTCCCGATGGGTTGACGACCAGATATTATCAAACTTTTCAATCAATTCTACTCCCCCATTTATTAAATACCTTCAATCATGCAGAACACACTGGATCCTTCCCTAAGTCTATGTTGGAAGCCCACATAACAGTTCTTCCTAAACCGGGAAAATCCCCTGACTGCGCACCTCACTTTAGACCTATATCACTACTGAATGTGGACGCAAAAATTTACGCCAAAATCTTAGCTCACCATTTGAATAAAGTCCTTCCATCATTGATAGGTATCAACCAGGCTGGGTTTACCCCGGGCCGAGAGGCCCGAGATAACACTACTAAAATAATCACCCTGATAGAACATGCATCCACACACCATCTACCTTCTATATTTGCATCTATGGATGCAGAAAAAGCCTTCGACAGGCTACATTGGGCTTTCCTCCGGCTAACATTAGACAAATTTGGATTCCCAGACGCATACATTACTAAGATATTTGCTCTTTATAGTCGCCCTAGCGCCAAAGTAGTACTAAATAACGCTCTCTCCTCTTCATTCCCGATAAGTAACGGTACAAGACAGGGGTGCCCACTTTCGCCACTACTATTTGTACTGGCTATGGAGATTTTGGCTATTAGAATCAGACAAAACACAAATATTAAAGGTATATGCATAGGTTCACAGGAATACAAAGTCACACTTTATGCTGACGATGTGTTCCTCACACTGTCATCACCATGCAGCTCTATACAAGCTGTAATGGAAGAACTCACTCACTATGGATCATATTCAAATTTCAAAGTAAATGTCAACAAATCAGAATTCCTAAGTATTGGCCTCTCGCAGGATGATATCCACACCATAGTACTAGCCCATAAATTTTAAATACCAAAAAATCTCTACTAAGTAATTTAGGGATTAATCTAACTAGCAAACCACACCTTTGGCCCCACTTAACTATCAGCCCCTTATCAAAAGTATACAGCAAGAGCTGAACTCCTGGCAAAATAAAACCCTCTCTTGTATAGGAAGGATACATGCAGTCAAAATGTCGATACTACCAAAAATACTCTACATTTTCCAAACACTCCCTATATACATTCCAGATTCGCAAATAAACACACTACAAAAGATCCTTAACTCGTTTATCTGGAACAACAAACGACAGAGGATAGCTAAAACTACGATGTATCGTTCAAAAGAAAACGGTGGGTTGGGGTACCCTGCCTGCAATTTTATAGATGGGCGGTGTTTCTTACCCGAATAGCCGACTGGAGCAAAAATTTACAAAGTAAAGAATGGGTGTCCTGTAGAACACGCTCTAGCAGGAGCAACACAGCTGGGAAGCTAATTGCTGGATCACCCCTCAGAATAGACGACTTGCCCAAGACACTTCCAAGTTAACACTAGAGACATATAAACTGTGGGACAAACATTTTACGAAAATATCACTTATATCCTCCCCCACATCGCCACTCACCCCCTTACTGCACAATCCAAGTCTACCTCTTCGAGTCCCCAGCTCCCCAAAGGTAGTCACAACATTATGCAAAATCCACACTGTGTTATCATGTATTACACAATAAGACAGTGAAACCTAGATCAGACCTTCAAGAATATCAAGATGGGGTATTTGGACAATGGTTTAGCTATAATCAACTCACCCATTTTATCACTAGCCACAAAGAGAAAGAAACATCTTAAGGCCCCTTACTGCTTTTGAAATATGTGCTATATGGAATTTCCTAAAAAAGGCTTATTATCTCTAACATACAAATTACTATTGACACACCACTCTAGAACACTCCCCTCGTATACAGCTAGGTGGGAGGAGGACCTGCAGCTCCACTTATCACAGGAGGAATGGCTTCAGATATTTCAAAACATGAACAGATACACCTCCTCAGTATCAATACGTGAAATGAATGTTAAGCTTCAATGTCGATGGTACCTTACACCCTCTAGGCTAGCTACAATATTTAAGGGCACTTTACCAGTCTGCTGGAGGCAATGTGAGCAACCGGGCACTTTTGCGCACATATGGTGGCTATGTCCCAAGATACACTCCTTTTGGGTAGCAATCATAGAAGAAATCAAAAAGATTCTTGCATTACACTACCTTTAGACTCCGGTGACAATATTATTTAATAAATTCCCAAAAGTTAGATGCAAACTCAGACTCCAACTACTATATATATTGATCAATAGTGCCAAAAGATTGATCCCACAACACTGGAAACAAACAGACCCCCCCACAGTGGAGAAATGGAGATCCTTAGTATCCACCACTATATTACTAGAAAAGTACCATTTTGTGATATCTAAAAGGTTAGATGATTATTTGTCCATTTCCTTTTTGTGGGAAGAGTACAGGTCACTACATACCCCGTAGCATTACCTTCACCCCGATCATAGCCATGCCTTCGTAGTATAGTTTGATTCTCACCCATGAAGGAAATGTTATTTGACGTAGTAAAATGATATATATAACTGTTTTAAGTGATTTGATATTATGGCTTGAGGAATGACACTGTGAACTTAATGTTTAGGAAAATGCTTATGAGTGCACAAGTTTTGCCTTATGTTCTTTTCTTTCCCCTTATTTTGGTACCCTGTTTCCCTTTACTTTTTCTTTTATTATTTTTTCTTCCTGGACTGTATACCAGGACCATACCTGTTATGTAAAGTAATCAATAGACTGATGTAACGCTATCGATGTTGTATCTATTTATCACTCAATAAAAATTTATAAAAATAAAAAAAAAATAAAAAAAAAATGTACATATCTATTGGTAACAAACTGTTACGTATTTGTCTTATCTGCTGTATTTGCGATAATATGCAACCATTAGCGGATGCTTGTGGTCTTGTCGTAGACAGCTAACGGACTGACAGCGGCACTTGTGGATACAAGATCCATATACTAAAAGTGTATATTTGACTGTGAGTCACCGTTGGCGCATGACCGCAATAGCTGGATACGACCAGACCAGGAATGCAGACAGCCGGATGTGATTAACCTAAGACAACAGGTGTGCTGCAACACAGGTGAGCATACGTAACAGGAAGTAATTACATGTTTAAAAGAACCAAGTGTTTTACTGTGTGTAAGTCCCTGACGAAGTGCCCTCCGGGCAGGAAACGCGTCGGACGTTTCATTTTTTGTGCTCCCCTCCCGAGCTTGTATGTACCCTGGGCTTCACCTTGACTTTCATAAAGTCGGCCTTTATTTGCAATGTTTGCGGCTGTTTGTTTTTTCCTTGTAACGGATCTTCTTATCAGTATTCATACTTTCCGATCCATGCACATGCCTCTGCATGTCTTGCTCTCAAAAGTAACTGCGCAGTAATGGCGCGAAAATGAGGCTCAGCCTACAACTGGGAAGGCCCTTCCTGACTGGAAAGGTGTCTAACTCAGTGCCTGACGTTAAAAAACGTTCCCAAGCTTATAAGTGTGAATTTCCAACATAAACATGTATAAAATGCTCAAATAAAGCAATCGATTTTGCCCATAAAAGTGTCTACCAGTTTTATAGCCCATATTAAGCCCTTTATTCTGTTTGAGACTAAGAAAATGGCTTACCGGTCCCCATGAAGGGAAATGACAGCCTTCCAGCATTACACAGTCTTGTTAGAAATATGGCTTGTCATACCCTAAGCAGAAAAGTCTGCTGTTTCCCCCCAACTGAAGTTACTTCATCTCAACAGTCCTATGTGGGAACAGCAAACGATTTTAGTTACTGCTGCTAAAATCATCTTCCTCTCACAAACAGAACTCTTCATCTTTTTCTGTTTCAGAGTAAATAGTACATACCAGCACTATTTTAAAATAACAAACTCTTGATAGTAGAATAAAAAACTACAACTAAACACCACATACTCTTAACCATCTCCGTGGAGATGTTGCCTGTGGCAACGGCAAAGAGAATGATTGGGGTGGGCGGAGCCTAGGAGGGACTATATGGGCAGCTTTTGCTGGGACTCTTTGCCATTTCCTGTTGGGAAGAGATATTCCCACAAGTAAGGGATGACGCCGTGGACCGGACACACCAATGTTGGAGAAACAAACACTAAATTACAGACAAATAATAAAATATTACTAGAATTTTAAACTAATTACACCTTATCTAATCCCCCTAATATAAATAAAAAAGCCCCCAAAAATAATAAAAAGCCCTACCCTATTCTAAATTACAAATAACCCTTAAGGGGCCTTTTGCGGGGCATTGCCCCAAAGTAATCAGCTCTTTTACCTGTAAAAAAAATACAATACCCCACCAACATTTAAAACCCACCACCCACACACCCAACCCTACTCTAAAAACCCACCCAATCCCCCCTTAATAAAACCTAACACTAACCCTTGAAGATCACCCTACCTTGTGACGTCTTCACCCAACCGTGGCAGAAGTGGTCCTCCAGATGGCCAGAAGTCTTCATCCGATCTGGGCAGAAGAGGACCTCCAGACGGGCAGAAGTCATCATCCATCCGGAGCGGATCGGGTCCATCTTCAAGCCATCCGTAGCGGAGCATCCCTCTTCCATCCGATGACTATCACTGAAGGACGGTACCTTTAAGTGACATCATCCAAGATGGCGTCCCTTCAATTCCGATTGGCTGATAGAATTCTATCAGCCAATCGGAATTAAGGTAGAAAAAATCCTATTAGCTGATGCAATCAGCTAATAGGATTGAGGTTCAATCCTATTGGCTGATCCAATCAGCCAATAGGATTGAGCTCGCATTCTATTGGCTGATTGGATCAGCCAATAGGATTTTTTTCTACCTTAATTTCCGATTGCTGATAGAATTCTATCAGCCAATCGGAATAGAAGGGACGCCATCTTGGATGATGTCACTTAAAGGTACCGTCATTTAGTGTTAGTCGTCGGATGGAAGAGGAGTTAATTGTAGTTAGTTTAGGTAATTAATTTAATTATAGTGTTGTGTTAGGTATAATTGTAACTTAGGTTAGGATTTATTTTACAGTTATATTTGTATTTATTTTAACTAGGAAGTTATTAAATAGTTAATAACTATTTAATAACTATTTACCTAGTGAAAATAAATACAAAGTTGCCTGTAAAATAAAAAAAAAACCTAAGATAGCTACAATGTAACTATTAGTTATATTGTAGCTAGCTTAGGGTTTATTTTACAGGTAAGTATTTAGTTTTAAATAGGAATCATTTATTTAATAGATAGCAATTTTATTTAGATGTATTAAATTATATTTAAGTTAGGGGGGTTAGGGTTAGACTTAGGTTTAGGGGTTAATAACTTTATTATAGTGGCGGCGACAGAATAGGGGGTTAATAAGTGTAGTTAGGTCGCGGCGACATTGGGGGCAGCAGAGAAGGGGTTAATAAATAAAAAGTAGGGTGTCGGCGATGTTGGGGGCAGCAGATTAAGGGTTCATAGGGATAATGTAGGTGGCGGCGGTGTCCGGAGCGACAGATTAATGGTTAATAATAAAATGCAGGTGTCGGCGATGTCGGGGGCGGCAGATTAGGGGTTAATAAGTGTAAGATTAGGGGTGTTTAGACTTGGGGTTCATGCTAGGGTGTTTAGGTGGACATATAAAAAAGTATTTTCCCCATAGGAATCAATGGGGCTGCGTTAGAAGCTGAAACGCTGCTTTTTGGAAAGGGGTTAGGTTTTTTCAGCCGATCTCCCCAATTGATTCCTATGGGGAAACCGTGCACGAGCACGTTTTACCTGCTCACCGCTACCGTAAGCAGCGCTTGTATTGAGGTGACATGTGGAGCAAAAATTTTGCTCTCCACTCACTTTTTTTTAACGCCGGGTTTAAGAAGGCCTGTAATGCCAGCGTTGTCTTAAGTGAGCGTTGAGAAAAAATGCTTGTTAACACCGCACACCATTACCGACAAAAACTCGTAATCTAGCCGTTAGTTTGTAATAAGAGGGCTTTTTATTACTGTGAAATAGTTTGAAACAATGATCCTAGCATTACAACTAAGACCTAGTTTCCATTGAGGTGGTAAAGTTTGGAAAATGGTGGTAAAATAAAAATTCTCCATAGACGATCAATGGAAATAAATGTTATTACCACCCTGTTTCCTTTACCACCTCAATGGAAACTAGGCCTAAGAGGGTAGTTTTACGCATATTAAAAATGGTTGTGTTATTACTGATTGAGGACCACTTAAGAATTATGGTATTCATGATCCAGTGACATCAAACTACTAATAGTATAAAACATAATGAACTTGAATACAAGCAGAGCGTAAAATGTTAGCGCTATGCTTTAACAGTAATTAAAAGGGATACGGGTATATGGAAAGATGTTGGACAGGAAAGGGCTCTAAGGTGTGTTTGAGTGTGTGTGTATATATATATATATATATATATTTTATTTTTTTTTGCCTCAAGATAAAAAATCTAATGGTAAATCTAAAGCTTCTAATCGGCTTTGTTCCTTTCGTCAGAATAGAGAACAGAAAACCACTCCTTCCCCTAAGGACTCTGGCTATTTTAGCTAGAAGAGCTTTATGGCTCAATAGGTTACTATCTCTATCATTCCAGGGTAATAAAATTGGAAAGCCATCCTCGAGTTGGAATAAATCCAAGCCTTATAAGAAACCAAAGCCAGCCCCCAAGACTGCATGAAGGTGCGGCCCTCAATCCAGTTCTACTGGTAGGGGGCAGATTGAAATTATTTCAAGACGTTTGGGCAGGTTCCGTTCAGAATCATTGGATTCAGAATATTGTCTCCCAGGGGTATCGAATAGGTTTCAGAATAAGACCTCCTGTGAGAAGATTTTTCTCTCTCTCACGTTCCAACAAATCCTGTGAAAGCTCAGGCCTTTCTGAAGTATGTTTCAGATTTGTACCAATTCCACTTCTGGATCAGGGTCTGGGTTTTTATTCAAATCTATTAATTGTCCCAAAGAAGGAAAATTCATTCAGTCCAGTTCTGGATCTGATTTTTTGAATCACTTTGTGAGGGTCCCAACTTTCAAGATGGTGACTATAAGGACTATTCTGCCTTTTGTTCAGCAAGGTCATTACATTTCCACAATAGACTTACAGGATGCATATCTTCACATTCCAATTCATCCAGACCACTATTGGTTTTCTGAGATTCTCTTTCTAGACAAAGCATTACCAATTTGTTGCTCTTCCATTTGGCCTAGCGACAGCTCCAAGAATCTTTTCGAAGGTTCTCGGTGCCCTTCTATCTGTAATAAGAGAGCAGGGTATTGCAGTGTTTCCTTATTGGACGATATCTTGGTGCTGGCTCAATCTTTTCATTTAGCAGAATCTTACACGAATCAACTAGTGTTGTTTCTTCAAGACATGGTTGGAGGATCAATTTACCAAAGAGTTCTTGATTCCTCAGACAAGGGTTACCTTTTTAGGTTTCCAGATAGATTCAGTATCCATGATGACTCTGTCCTTAACAGACAAGAGACGTTTGAAGTTGGTTGTCTAAACCTTCAGTCTCGATCATTTCCCTTCAGTGGCTATGTGCATGGAAGTTTAGGTCTCATGACTGCAGCATCGGACGCGATCCCCTTTGCCTCATTTTCATATGAGACCTCTGCAGCTTTGCATGCTGAATCAATGGTGCAGGGATTATACTCGTATATCACAATTGATATTCTTAAATCCCAACACTTAACTCTCTCTGACTTGGTGGTTAGACTATCATCGATTATTCATGGGGGCCTCTTTTGTTCGTCCTTCCCCTGGACTGTGATTTCAACAGATGCAAATCTCATCAGGTTGGGGAGCTGTCCTGGGGGTCTCTGACAGCACAAGGGGTTTGGAATCCTCAAGAGGCGAGATTATCAATATTTCTTTCATGTAATTGGCAAGAGTCCATGAGCTAGTGACGTATGGGATATACAATCCTACCTACCAGGAGGGGCAAAGTTTCCCAACCTCAAAATGCCTATAAATACACCACTCACCACACCCCACAATTCAGTTTTTACAAACGTTGCCTCCTATGGAGGTGGTGAAGTAAGTTTGTGCTTGATTTCTTTGATTTCTTCTGCGATAAGTGCTTCTAAGCATTCTGAAGCCCAATTCCTCTCAGAGTACAGTGTTTGTCAGAGGGATGTGAAGATAGTATTGCCTGTTTCATTTTATGTTTTCCTTGCGGGAAATCTTTTCAAGGGTTCTCTGTTATCGGTCGTAGGGATTCATCTCCTACCTCCCTTTTCAGATTGACATTATACTCTATATACCATTACCTCTGCTGATTGCTATCAGTACTGGTTTGGCTATCTGCTATTTGTGGATGGGTGTCTTTCGGTAAGTATGTATCATTATTTTAGGACACTCTCAGCCATGGTTTGGCGCTTTATGTATTAATATAAAGTTTTAAAATTATGTATTTTCTTATATTTGCCATGAGTCAGGTCTATCTGTATTTCCCTTTGCAGTCCAGCAGTTTCGTTATGGGAATCATGTTTAGGAAGTTTGTCTTACCTGGGGTATAGTCTTTTTTTCAATTTGACTTGTTTTTTCTTGGAAAACTTGCGTGCAAATTAGGCTCGCAAGGGCGCAAAATGCTGTTATTTATTGCATCATACTTGGCGTGAGAATTTTTTTTTTGGGCACGAATGTGCGTCTGTCATGATTGCAAGTTCGTCATTTCCTGCGTCTTAGTTGAACGCTAGGTTGTTTGGCGCGAAATTGTGTTATGACGCGAGTTGCGTCATTTCCGGATGTTTGTTGGAGCCAAAAATTTTTCAACTTCCTTTTGCGTTGTGCGTCATATTTGGCGCCAAAAAAAATTAGTTTTATTTTACCTCACTATATGCTTCTTGCCTTCTTTATGCCAGAGGGGCTATGCTATTTGCTTTTTTGCCAAATTTAGCATTTGCATTTTGTCCTATTCCTAAAACTGCTATATGTGGAAATAAGATATTTCTGTTTAATGTTATTTTTCTTTTTTTTACATTTTGCAAGATGTCTCAATCTGATCCTGTCTCAGAAGGTGTTGTAGGAACCATGCTGCCTGAACACAGTTCTACCAAATGTCAGGATATCTGTGAATGTTATTAAATTATATATATATATATATATATATATATATATATATATATATATATATATGTGGTTGTGTACACCAAATAATTCATTTTATTTGTAAAACTCCAGATGTCATTATAACAGACCCCCCTGTCTCATTCATCAAAAGGAATTGTTTTCATAGTTATCTTAGAAAGAACAAAAGGTTTAGAGCTTTGTATAAGATATGGCCAGTGGACCATTTCAAGGTAAATATTAGCAATTTGGAGACAAGGGTCTGTGAATAAATCAGATAAACATCACTAAGGCCCAGGAATATAGCGTTTGGCACAGACCTGTTAATTACCCCATGACCTATATATAAATGCAGAAACCAATCAGCCGCTAGAACCTAGGTTATTTGCTGCTCCTGAGCTTACCTAGATAAACCTTTCAGCAAAGGATAACAAGTGAAGGAAGCAAATTAAACAATAGAAATAAGTTGGAAAGTTGTTTAAAATGGTATGCTCTGTCTGAATCATGAATGTCTAATTATGACTTTACTGTCCCTTTAATTCTCACAGTGGTGCAAGGTTCTGTAATTACTACCCTTTAAAACCTTAAATTCCACCCCCTAACCTTTTATGTCCATGAATCTTCTTACAACCAACACATTGCTCAGTGCTACAGTGCAGCGTTGCTTCCTGAAGTGATGTTTTCAAACAGCTACTACATGGTATTACATGTTCCTCACAAGAGTATATTAAGCAGGAGATTATTCTTGACCCTCGGGTTAAATATTTAGCCACCAGTTGAAGAAAATAAGAAACAAGAAAACTCTTATCCTACCCACTTCACTCTTCCTACAGTTTTGTGAAGATTTTTTCTTGGAGAAGGTCACTGTTCTGCTCCTGTTCATTTGCTTTTTACTAATTTACCTTTCAGCTACAAATATGTAGTTGTGACTCCTATCTGTTCATTTTATGTGAGCTGCAAAGGTCATCTTATGCCTACTCATTTACATTTCTTGTTATGGGAACTGCCAGGATCCACCTGGCCTCCTACCTCAGAGCTTTCCCAAGTACCCTTCAGGGCTGACAGTTGAGGAGTTTTCCTATTCTCCATAGTGTGTACAGTGCTCTGGATGCACTAAACGAAAATACACTGCACATTATTCTCACACAAACCCTTCCCCTGGATCCACCAACAAATACTGAGCAGTGTCCTCCTACATACCCTTTCTGTGTGGTTTGGACCTGGGATAAAAATGAGACAACTTCTAACTCTGCCATTTTCTCTCTTCTAGTACGTTGAAAATGAAAATTTACATTATTCAATTAGATTTTAGCCACAATGTGTTTGTCAGTTGATTGATTCCAGAGTCAGTCAATACGTAAGTAAATTTTACTTTTGTGCATGGCCAGTCCTGACCCCATTAAAAATAAATGATTTTTTTTTGTACTGCTGCTGGTTTGTAACAATAGCACTAGCTACTACTTTGTAAGTTTAAGCTGCTGTCAAACTGTTCCTCTGCTGCCGTTAAAAGAAAATGAATGTATTTGCATCCCACGCTGCTCTATGCATTCATTGCATAATATGTAGCTGGTTTAAGCAACTTGCAGTATACTTTAGTAAACCATTTAAGCTGTAGCCTCTTAGGGCTCGATTAATCAAGCCCTTCTCCTCCCTTCAACTGCAGGTTCTCACAAGAGAACCTGCATAAAGGATTTATCAAGCAGCGGTCATTAGCTGCTTCCTACCCGCTTCTCCACCTCTTAGGTGAAGAATTTCAATCTTCCCGGTCTCATCTGACCGGGGAGATTGACAGCTCCTGCCCACACGTGATTGGCTGTGCGCTCACTGCGTGGGCAGGGAGCGGTGTTGCATGCAAGTGCAAAATAGAGCTTGTGTACAATGTTAAATTGCAGAGGAGAGCTGGGGCGGACAGGGGAGAAAATGTATGCCTCTGTCCACCCTTGATTGATAAATCGAGCCCTTAGAATGGAATAGAACAAACACAATTTTTAAGATGTATTTTAAATCAAAAGCAGGCAAAATAAATAGCAAATGTATATGGCAATGTTGTTTTGTTTAATTAAACCTTCTATGAATTTTATTTTAAGCTTAATATACCTTTAATATATATTTAAGAGATATTTTTATGATAATTTTTTAAAGGGTAGATGCAGGTATTAAAAGCTTTAAATAGGAGCAATTAAATAGACAGTAAACTACCGAGCTATTCTATGCTTAAAGCTTTCATCAAAGCTGTTCTATTATTTCAACTATTTACACTGCCTGATAGTCAAGCTGCACATCTTTGTACTTAGACATTTACACATCAGTGATATTGGCTTCTGTTTGACAGCAGTACTGTACACTTTGAGTTAGTGTGCATGATATAGAGTGTAAACTTTGCATTTTGCAGTGGTAGCATTTCTCTATGTATTATACATGTGGCCTTTTATATATATATATATATATATATATATATATATATATATATATATATATATATATATATATATATATATGTGTGTTATGTAACATTTAAATTGTGTATATTGTGTGTGCTAACCCGAAGTGCATGATACAGCTGTAAAAAAGGTGGCAAATGACCTGTGAATGTTCACCACTTTTGTCACAGGGTGAGCTCCAAGATGGCATTTCTCAGTATTGAAATGCAGAGCTTTACCAATCGGTACCGGTAAATAGTTAAAATAAGAGTACATCTCCGAAGAGCAGTAAAAACAATAGCATGGTTAGTAACCATTTTGTTTGAGTTCAGCAGTTTCATGTCCCTTTAAAAAAAGGGGTTAGCCACTTAACAGACAGGTCATAATTATTTGCAGCAGGATTGATATTCGGTCATGAAAAAGATTTTGGTAACTGCATAAAAGCTGTAGTGGTTTTCTGTCAGTACGTGTCCGTCAGTATCAATTGTTTTGCAACAAGATTAAGGAAACATTTAAAGAGAATTGGGTGATGCTGGAGCTGCAAACACAGGTGGTAAGTTAATTAAATAAAACTGATACAATTATAATACAGGTGCAAATGATATATGTATCACAGGAAGTCTTTAGAATTATACAGCAAATCTTCCTGCCAATGTGCTTGCAAAGAATGTCTATCTAGGTATATCCCTTGACTCTATCTGCTCCATCATATGTCATCGACTCTATCTGGGTGTAAGTAATAGGGCAATGTTACCATGTATGAGTCACAAATCCTGCTGCTGTCATTTCAAAGATATCTTACTTCTCGAGTTGCAAACAACATAGAAAAACTAGAGAGAGGAAAGCGCAGCCATGACTCATATAAACAGTGCTTGATAAACTGACACTCACAAAATCACTATATAAAAGTAGCATATAACACAGTAAGCTGTCTCCCACCAATCATTCTCCTGGATATCAAGCCAAATCATTTCAAAATACCATGAAAAAGCCGGTGTTCTATAATTTCTCTCAACTTATAAGAATGCTGGGACTGTGTCACTTCCAGAGGTGTGTTACAGCTGTCTGACTGCAAATCCCCTCAGTGCGCATGTGATTCATCGAGTCACTGCACCAAACATATATATGATGCACTGTAATTCCCCCATCTTCACTATCTTTTTTGCCTCAGCCAGGGGGGGGGGGGGGGGGGTTCAAAGGGTGCTTGGCACCCCTTGTAAAACTCATTCACCAAGGTTACTTGGGGTGGATGCCAGAGGATGGGTGGGGTGCCCCCCTTGAACACCCCAGACGGAAGCAAAAAAAAATAGTGTAGATGGGGGAATTACAGTGCATCGTATATATGTCTGGTTAGCAAGCAGTTTCCATTGTAGAGATTTGCTTCTGTGGTGGAGCGCATGTGCAGTGATTACATTTTTGGCCAGACTTGGCTGTTCTGACAGACTTGTGGCAATTGGAATGTGTTGATGCACTGGAGAATGCGGTAACGCGGGGGAGCGTATCCGTAGTGAAGGAATTTGTGGTCAAACAGCTGGTTCTACTTCACCGGAAGTGACTCGGTCCTGCATTCTTATGAGTTCAAGAAAAATTATAGAACACCGGAATATAGGAAAGACCTACAGTGGCTTGAAGAGGTCAAGAAGCCTCTATGTGTTTCGCCTTTTGCCAGAAAGACTTTCTCAAAAAATGCTTCTTGGCAATTACTGGACAGTTTGATTGTAACATGTAATGCTACATCATAACTATACCAGTATGTGCGTTATATAAATCACAATGACATAAGTATCTGTATGTGACCAATCCTATAACCCCTATATTCCATCACCTTCCAAAAGTTCACAAAGGCATTGCCAATGTAAAAGGTCGTCCAATTGTGGCAGGTATTGGATCTTTATTAGAGTCACTGTCAGAATGGCTGGACGCCATTTTACAGCCCATTGTCCAGAGTTTACCGAGCTACATCAAAGACAGCACACATGTTCTTGAACTTGTAAGAAACATTAAGTGGTCTGAGAGTCATAGTTGGTTAACCATTGACATAACATTGCTTTATTCAAACATACCACTCGATAAGGGTTTGGAAGCCCTGAGATTTTTTGTGGAGCTGAATGAAGGCATGGATACAGAATATATACATTTTGTTTTAAGAGTTACTCGGTTTCTCTTGGAACATAATTATTTTTATTTTGATGATATCTTTTATCTGCAGCAACACGGTACCGCCATGGGGGCTAAATTTGCCCCCGCTTATGCAAATATTTTTATGAGTGGTTTGAGCATTGTTTTATTTACACAGATTGTAATCCATTCCTTGCCTCCATTCAGTTCTATAAGAAATTAATTGATAACCTAATTTTTGTGTGGAAGTCAAATGAGGAACAAGCTTACGCCTAGATTACAAGTCTTGCGGTAACAGGTGTGCGGTGCTAACGCTCAGTTTATGCTCACCGCTCACCTACAAACAATGCTGGTATTACAGGTTTTTTTTAAACCCGGCGTTGCAGAGAGCAAAATTTAGCTCCACATCTCACTGTAATACCAGCGCTGCTTACGGTAGCGGTGAGCTAGCTAAACGTGCTCGTGCACGATTTCCCCATAGGAATCAATGGGGGAGAGCCGGCTTAAAAAAAACCTAACACCTGCAAAAAAGCAGCGTTCAGCTCCTAAAGCAGCCCCTTTGATTCCTATGGGAAAATACTTTTTATGTCTACACCTAACACCCTAACATGAACCCCGAGTCTAAACACCCCTAATCTTACACTTATTAACCCCTAATCTGCTGTCCCTGACATAGTCGCCACCTACATTATATTATTAACCCCTAATCTGCTGCTCCGGACACCGCCACCACCTACATTATCCCTATGAACCCCTAATCTGCTGCCCCCAACCTCGCCGACACCTACTTTTTATTTATTAACCCCTTCTCTGCCGCCCCTAATGTCTCCGCCACCTAACTACACTTATTACCCCCCAATCTGCCGCCGCTAACGTCGCCGCCACTATAATAAATATTTTAACCCCTAAACCTAAGTCTAAGCCTAACCATAACACCCTTAACTTAAATATAATTTTAAATAATCTAAATAAAATTACTACAAATAATTAAATTATTCCTATTTAAAACTAAACACTTACCTATAAAATAAACCCTAAGATAGCTACAATATAACTAATAGTCAACTTTGTATTTATTTTAACTAGGTAGAATAGTTACTAAATAGTTATTAACTATTTAATAACTTCCTAGTTAAAATAAATACAAATATACCTGTAAAATAAATCCTAACCTAAGTTATAATTACACCTAACACTACACTATAATTAAATTAATTCCTTACACTAACTACAATTAAATACAATTAAATACAATTATCTAAATTACGTAAAACCCCCCCACTAAATTACAGAAAAAAAAAAAAATAATTACAATGTATTTAACTAATTACACCTAATCTAATCCCACTAATAAAATAAAAAAGCCCCCCCAAAAAATAAAAATCCCTACCCTATAATAAATTACAAATAGCCCTTAAAAGGGCCTTTTGCAGGGCATTGCACCAAAGTAATCAGCTCTTTCACCTGGAAAAAAAAAGACAATACCCCCCAACATTAAAACCCACCACTCACATACCCAACCTTACTCTAAAACCCACCCAATCTCCCCTTAATAAAACCTAACACTTACCCCTTGAAGATCACCCTACCTTGAGACATCTTCACCTAACCGGGCAGAAGTGGTCCTCCAGACGGGCAGAAGTCTTCATCCTATCCGGGCAGAAGAGGAACTCCAGACGGGCAGAAGTCTTCATCCAGGCGGCATCTTCTATCTTCATCCAATCCGGAGCGGAGCGGGTCCATCTTCAAGACATCCGACGCGGAGCATCCTCTTCATCCGACGACCGACGACTAAATGACGGTACCTTTAAGTGACGTCATCCAAGATGGCGTCCCTTCAATCCGATTGGCTGATAGAATTCTATCAGCCAATCAGAATTAAAGTGAAAGTAAATTTCGGACCGTTTTCAACACACTAACTCATTCTCGCCATCTATATTAACATAGTCGCTATTTTTAAAAAAAATAAAAATATTGAATTTAGCCGTTTTTTTATTACATTATAATCCTACCGTTTTCGTCTTGACTCCTCCCATCTTATACTTCCTTTCTTTTTAAGTTTTTACATATAGAGCGGTCCCACCCGCTCTATACGTATCTGATATGCGCATTCACAAGAGCCTTACAATTGCACATGCGCAACTAAACGATTGAAACCGCAATGCACATGCGATTGTCAATACAGCTGCTCCCCATAGCGTATGCGTCTACCGGACTTACTTTGCAACATAGTTACTATGCTGTTTGACAACAAAATAAGCAGGTAGGAATGAAGTGCGCATGCGCGAATCAGCCACAAGCCTTGTCATTGCAGTTATGCATATTAGATGGGACGCATGCGTAGATAGGCCAATAGGAATATGACGTAGGGTCACGGCCGCCTAACAGCCAGGATTTCAATTGGAAGTGAGAAAAACGTCATGAGGAAGTATTAAAAGCATAGAAAAACGGGTTGTTATTATCGAATGGAATATTAGTGTATTAAAACAGGTAAAACTTTGTTTGCAAACAATAATAAGAAATTTGATGAATGAAAGTCCTAATGAATTTAAGTCGTACATTTAACTATGTTTAGCAACAATTGAAACTTTACCTTCACTTTAAGGTAGAAAAAATCCTATTGGCTGATCCAATCAGCCTATAGGATTGTGCTCGCGTTCTATTGGCTGTTCCAATCAGCCAATAGAATGCGAGCTCAATCCTATTGGCTGATTGGATCAGCCAATAGGATTGAACTTCAATCCTATTGGCTGATTGCATCAGCCAATAGGATTTTTTCTACCTTAATTCCGATTGGCTGATAGAATTCTATCAGCCAATCGGAATTGAAGGGACGCCATCTTGGATGATGTCACTTAAAGGTACCGTCATTTAGTCGTCGGCCGTCGGATGAAGAGTAGGGTTTGGGTGTGTGGGTGGTGGGTTTTATATTGGGGGGTATTGTCTTTTTTTTTCCAGGTGAAAGAGCTGATTACTTTGGGGCAATAAAAAGGCCTTTTAAGGGCTATTTGTAATTTATTATAGGGTATGGATTTTTTTTTTGGGGGGCTTTTTTATTTTATTAGTGGGATTAGATTAGGTGTAATTAGTTTAAATAAATTGTAATTATTATTATTTTTCTGTAATTTAGTGTGTCCCCCCCCCCCGTAATTTAGATAATTGTATTTAATTGTATTTAATTGTAGTTAGTTTAGGGAATTAATTTAATTATAGTGTAGTGTTAGGTGTAATTGTAACTTAGGTTAGGATTTATTTTACAGGTATATTTGTATTTATTTTAACTAGGAAGTTATAAAATAGTTAATAACTATTTAGTAACTATTCTACCTAGTTAAAATAAATAGAAAGTTGCCTGTAAAATCAAAATAAACCCTAAGCTAGCTACAATGTAACTATTAGTGATATTGTAGCTAGCTTAGGGTTTATTTTATAGGTAAGTATTTAGTTTTAAATAGGAATAATTTAATTAATGATAGTATTTTTATTTAGATTTATTTAAATTATATTTAAGTTAGGGGGGGTGTTAGGGTTAGGGTTAGACTTAGGTTTAGGGGGTAATACATTTAATATAGTTGCGACGACGTTGGGGGCGGCAGATTAGGGGTTTAATAAATGTAGGTAGGGTGTCGGCGATGTTAGGGATGGCAGATTAGGGGTTAATAAAATTTAACTAATGTTTGCGAGGTGGGAGTGTGTGCGGCGGTTTTAGGGGTTAATATATTTATTATAGTGGTGGCGATCATCCGGTTCGGCAGATTAGGGGTTAAACAAATTTTTATAGTGTTTGCGATGTGGGGGGGGCCTCGGTTTAAGGGTTAATAGGTAGTTTATGGGTGTTAGTGTACTTTTTAGCACTTTAGTTAAGAGTTTTATGTTACGGCATTAGCCCATAAAACTCTTAACTACTGACTTTTAATGCGGTATCAGTCTTGACAGGAGAGGCTGGTACTGCACACTTTTTCCAAGACTCGTAATACCGGGCGTTAGGCAAATCCCATTAAAAAGATAGGATACGCAATTGACGTTAGTGGAAAAGTGAACAGTACACCTGTACCTGCCAGACTCGTAATACCAGCGGGCGTTAAAAAGCAGCGTTGGGATCCTCTCAACGCTGCTTTTTAAGGCTAACGCAAGACTCGTAATCTAGCAGAAAGTCTTTTGTGGATTTCTTGAATAATAGTGATGTTAGATTTTGGATTTACCTATGAAGGGAAACCTACAAGCATAAACTTCCTAGATATCACTCTAGTGGGTGATTTAGTTGAGCAATGTGTTCACACCAAGCTTTATAGTAAACCAATTACTGGCAATACCATCTTGCATGCCAAGGAGTGCTCACCCGAGATTGCTAAAGGTCAGTTCACTAGAGCTAGGAGAATTTGCTCTACAGAGAAAGATTATCTAGATGAGTGCAATAACATGAAAAAGCATTTAAATAATAGAGGCTACTCATCAGGGTTAGTGAACAGTGTGGAGAAGTGTGTTACGTCAATCAGCAGGGATGATGTCCTTCTTACTAAGAAGAAATATATGGATAAAATATCAGGCTTTTTTATCAACACAATATTCATCTGAATACCATTCTATATGTAAAATTATCAAGAAATACTTCCCCCTGCTGTATGGTGGTGTTGCTCTAAAAGATACTGTTGATAAGGGCTTTAGGTGTGTATACTCAAAAAATCCAACATTGGGCAAACATTATATCCCCTAGTCAATTGCCTTCCACGCAAACTGAGGGAACTTGGTTACAGACAAAATGGCATATTTAGACGTGGCAGTTCCAGGTGATTATATAACAATATGTAAAGATTTTCAATCATGTCACTGGACAAAGCTTTCCTATAAAAGGTTGTATTAACTGTTCCGCTATATATGTCATATACCTAATTAAATGTACAGAACATTCCCTCCAATATGTTAGTATGACTACCAGAAACGTTAGATCCAGGATATGTGAGCATTTAGGTTATATCAAACATGAAAGTATTGCTCGGCTCTATCAACCCACTTCTTAGACATTCATCACAAAAATGTCAGTTTTAGGTGGAGAGCTATAGAAATAATTAAAACTCCCATTCGTGTGGGCGATAGGGGACAGACTTTTATTCCAAACAGGAAATATACTGTATATTCAAGTTGGGCACACAGATACCTATGGGATTTAACTCCGAATTTTATGTTATCAATCACTGGAGATACATTGAAATATGCTTCCTGTTTGTGATATAGTCTGTACCCAGTGGCGTTGCCCCCCACCAGCACCGGCACTTGCATAATGCTGGTGAAGTTTTTTTTTTTTTTTTTTTTAAATTGTTTCTTTTTTACTCTGGGGCTGGGCCGGTGACTTTTTTTTATTTTGAGTTCAGAGCTGAGAATGATTGATGACTGTGGCTGTTAATACTAATTGGGCAGTGGCAGAGCGCCTCCCCAAACCCGTGTTGTGTTCACACTTGGAAGTTGGAAGTGGACCTCAACCCCCACCCACCATAACACGTGCCTCGTGCCGGCTGTACATGCAGCACCACTCCAATATACCCTGCATGCTGGTGCTATTTGCTCCTCCTCCAGTCTGAGTTCCAGCCAGCCAGGTCATATCACAGGCCCGGCCAGCACAATAGGAAGATGATTGACCAGACCGGAGACTCACTGCCACTGGAGAGGAAGAAGGAGGAGCCAGCCAGCAGGTGCTGTGTGCAGAAGTGCGGGGGAAGGAGGTGGAGCAGCACCAGCAGGCACTGGCTGTCTTGCAGACAGTGGCACAGAAAGACAGAGAGTGAGAGTGAGAAGATCTGATTCTGTGGTAAGAGAAATAATACCTGATGATTCACTGTTTCAGAACTCAGTATTGTGTATACGGTGGGCACATCTAGCTTCTGCACTCCATCACATAAGATTGCTGGGATAAGTTTCAGCCAGCAGCCAGGGCCGGATTTACATCTCAGGTGCCTGTAGGCACAAAAACCTGAAGCGCCCCCCCCCCCCCGGGCCCCCCTCACAAAAGAAGTGAAAAAACTGAGGATTTATTTTTATTATTATTTAGGACAACTAAAAATAAATATTAGATGTAAAATATTAAAGCTTAGGTAGGGAGTCTGAAAATCAGCACAAAATGTTATTTAAAATATGCAAAAATTTTGCATTGTTACAAAAACACTCCCAGATGGCCTATATAAATGGATCATCTAAAAAACATTTATGCAAAGAAAAATCTATTGTACAATGTCCCTTTAAAGGGACACCATCCGGCTGATTTTACTGACCACCCTGATAAAAATTGTATCCAGTATTAAGCCTAAATTTAGCTATATTAAATGTTTTAATTGTATTGCACATATTATTAAATGCATTTATGTTAATATATGCAAATAATTTGTGCTTTGGATAGCTGAAAATGATGTAATATTAGAATATTTTACACTGCCCGCACCAGCTACTAGTTTGTGTGTGTATGTATGTTATATATACTATTATATATTATATATATATATATATATATATTATAGTATATATACCACACACAATGGTTTTGCTTTTTTTGATCACAGAATAATAAAAGTATCATGTCCCATTTAATTCAAAACGTCTCAAAGTGAAGATAAGACCTCAGTACCATTTTGTAGGAAAACAAAAAAGCCTTATCAAAATGTATAACCCAATCAAAGTGGGCAAAAAATGTTTTTAAAAAAAAATTATTGACCATTCATTCATTCAACATTCATTTGAAAAAGAAATATTAAAAGGAAAAAACATAAAAATAAACAAGACCAGCTAGACCAATGATTTCAAGTGCAGTCCTCCAGGGTCCAAAAAAGATAGAATTAAGAATATCTCAAGTCTTACCCAGTTAACTCAAATAAAAGTTACTGAACCACTAATATAAACATGTTATTGGCAGTTGTCAAGATTGATGCACATAAAAAGCCCTTATTCAGCATTTGTTGCTAAAATAATATATCAGGATTAGATAAACGATTCCATATTAAGGAACTATTATTCAAATCATGCATTATTTATTAGATGATTTGTCTGCATGTTCTATTGCTTTATAGGGCTTAATCAGTATGTTGTTTTGCTGATATGTTTTCTAAATCGGATTAAGTGGATTATAGATGTCATGTTTATAATTTTTAGGAATGTATTAACACAAATATAGATATTTTCTAAGTTACTTACGGTCACCTCAGACTCAGTAATCTTCATGTCATTGTCAGTCAGTCACTAGTCTTTCCCGCTACTCTGACTCTGAGGGTGGCAAGCATCTTGTGATGTGGGTGCGCCACCCCTCTCAACCCTGCAAACCAAACGTGACGCTGCGTGCGTCAAGATCAGGAACAGATCACTGTCTGACTGGAGTCAGGGTACTCCTCTCCTCCCTTGGCCTCAGACCTACCCGAGTCCCCGCCGCAAAACAGGCGGTTACGGCGCTGTCGCGCTGAGCCAAGCGCCAGAGCCAGCCTTTGTATTTTAATTTAAAAAAAGTTACTGACTGCAGCCAGCATATGCTTTTATTTTTAATTAAAATACTGACACAGTAAATCTCTCATACAGGTCGGCGTGGCGCCCCTTCGCTGCAGTGCGGCCTGTAGGCACATGCCTACTGTGCCTAATGAGAAATCCGGCCCTGCCAGCAGCAACAAGATACCTCAGCTGCATTCCTGCCTGTGTAATGTTGCTTATCTGATAGTGAAGTGCAGGCGGGGGCTGCCTGGGGATTCTAACGGATTCCAACAGCAGCTACAAGTAAGATGTTAGATTTTTTTTTTGCTGCCAGTGTTTAAGCCCCTGCCCCTCCATTTGCTTTGTGTATTACTTATAAGTTACTGATTCTGTTCTAGGCACCAGTGACAAGCAGTGTATCACAATGACTATTGCTCTTCATGTTGTTTTTTTTTAAACTATATTAATAATATTTATATAGCATATAAAGGCCTGCACTCCAAATCTCAGGTCTTGAGAAACATCCACCAGGGTGCTATGTCAGAAGTAAACACAGTCCAGTAATAAGACAGCACTCACTGGATTTGTAGTAAAACTTAGCATTTATTTTAGAATTTCAATGATAAAAAAGTCCCATGATGTTTCGATGTCTGACTGGCCCCTTTATCAAATGGATCAGCAGTTCATCAGGCAGATGGCATAGCCTGACATCCAGAAAACAAGTTTTATTATATATTATATATATATATATATATATATTATATATATATATATAATACCTTTAGGGAAGTTGCCAGAGTGAGGATGGCAAACCACAGATCCAGTATTAGGACAGCCCTTAAGATGGGCAAATGGCCAGTGGCCCGCCATTTTTTAGAGGCTGGTCATACTGTTAGTGATTTACGCTTCAGGATTATCTATCATGTATCGATCGCAAGAAGGGGAGGCAACAGAGCCAAAATACTTCTACAAAAAGATGCTAGATGGATACATGAACTGTGTACCCTTGCCCCAAGGGGTCTCAATGTCCAGACTGGCTGGCAATGCTTCTTGTGAGCTAAGATGAATCAACACTATATTTTAAACTTGTTTTGAGAGTCCATTTTCCCTTATTGTTCATATGTGAACTCATCTTCCCATAGAAGTATGATGCTCACCTGTGAAATATGGGAGTCCATCGATTCATTTAAACCCTTTTGCTCTGTAAGATAATAGTGCTGCAGAGATATATACACTTTAACATTAGTTCAGCCTCTTGTTAGATGTTTAAACTAATTCTCCTGGTAGTATGTAGGATTTTCTCTTACTATCTTTACTATCTTCATTTTGTCAAGCTGTACATAGGATTTATATAAACCATTAATGTAGAAATTCTGTATATTAATGGTGGTATTTTTGTGTACTTTTTGTATATTTTGTATATTTTATATTTTTATGGTGTATGTGATATGAGGTTTTTTAACCTATGTTTTGTTTATATGTGTTTTTCACTTATTTGACCACACTTACACTACCAACACAAGATGATATTCCCCTCTGTATGATGATTTCTGTCTCCTTTTCTCATATGGATATGTATACCTTGTAGCACGTATGCACTATTATAGGGTGTTATATACAAGTTTGGTATAGATCTATAACTGAGAAGTAAAATTTTTTTATTTTTATTTTCTTTTTAGAGTTATGTTTACTGGGTTATTAGATTATGGGATGTGCATGATGATAGCCGCTATGTGTTCTGAGTCATTGGTGTGATAGGGATAAATAGATGCATGTATTTTTTTTCCCTACCCATTTGTGGTGGATGTGATTGGTATACTATGTTAGGATAGGTGGGTTAGGGTAATAGAAATCACTTGGTTTATGTAGGATAGCACGTAGGATTCATGATGAATAAGTGGGGGTTACGTTTTAACACATGTTGGCAGTTATATCGATTTGGTTGACACATATTGGCTTATTTATGGGGGTGCTAGAGTAACGTGTCTGGAAATTCTTTGCCCCATAGGTAGCTGTCTTAGTGAGTGAGTGTGATTGTCATAGGCGTATTGAAGTGCGTTGTGTGGTTGAGATAATGTTTCACAGTGTCATATGTATTGGACAGTTGAGGGTCCAGTTTACGGTTAGTCCACACAGATCTTGATACATATATAAAGCTGAACACTACGGCTACTACTTAGACAGACAGGTTGGTTTACAGTGGTTGCTATGGTTGCGGTCATGGAGTTTATTTGTCCTATTGGTTGGAGGGTTTGAGAGAGGACGTGATCACCAAAGGTTGGCTATATTGCGTCAAGTTGCAGAGATAATGTGTTATAATGTGTCAGTTTGCACGGATCTTGATACATATATAAAGCAGAACACTATGGCTACTATATAGACTGATAGGTTGGTCTACAGTGGTTGCTATGGTTGCGTGTATAGAGAGACTTTGTCCTATTGGTCGCAGGCTTTGAGAGAGGGCATGCTCGCCACAGGCTGGCTATATTACGGCAAAGTACAGAGATAATGTGTTATAACGCTTTTCGAATTGGACAGCAGTGGATCTGTCTAGCGGCTACTGCGTGTTGTTCTTAATGTATATGTGGACTAGAAGGCTACGGTTGTAACAGGGGCATAAGATATCTCCGCTGTGTATTAAAGAAGGGGGGCATGATTGATTCGCAACCGCCCTGACCAATCCTGACAGTGGGTGGAATAAGTCTGAACCTATGAGGGAGTTTGTTATGATTACCATGTGAGTAGAATGTTGCTTCAGTAGTTGAATCATAATCACTACGATTGGTGTTTCACGTACAATTTGTGAGTCAGTTCATCAACTCAGGAGACTATACATTTATCTTTATTATAGTTGCCATATATTTCACATTTATATTTTCATTTATTATCTTTTGATATATCACATACAATTGGAGCTGTTCACAACATTTTGCACACGGCAGCTGATTCTTTTGCACACGGCTTCCCCTGATTGGAAGCCCTGATTGGGAGGGTCTTACAGGCCTATAAATGTTTTGTTTTTGGGCTTGATGTTTGTCAGAGGAAGGGACTCTTGTCCCGAAACGTCACAATAAATTTTTCTTGTCACTGATGTCCGAAGTCCAGAGAGTGCTTAATTTTGTTGCAATTTCTATATACCTGATGAGAGCACCCTGGCAAGTTGAAGTTGGTTGGTGAGAGTGCATATACTACATTTCTTGGATATATATATATAAATACTTAGGTTTTTTTCAGTGGTATAATTTAGTGGTGAAAATTATTAGTGCCCCCCCCCCAGTTTTGACTGTGGTATCTTATGTGCCCCCCCTATATATTGTTCCTAGAGTCACCACTGTCTGTACCTATTCCTATATGACTGTTGATGTACTTTAAACTGATGTATCCCTTTAGATTTATGTTTTTACTTTTTTACTCCATAATAGCATGGAGTTTCTAATTTAACTGAATTTAATCTGATCAAGTTCTCCTTTTTTTGATAGATTTATGAGTTTAGGTAAGAATAGCTTATCATGTTAACATATGTATTTTGGACTATGTATGCTTCTCTTCCTTTTTTTTGGCTGATCCTTCTCTGCTTTTGCATTATTAGGAGTCACTTTTTCTCTATTAAGGTACTTAATATGTTAACTTGTAATTATTCTATAAGTGATTTGAAAATGAAGGTACCTATGTATGAGATATAATGTGTGACCATTGATATTTTATTATTTCTTTATTTATATCCAACACAGTAGTCTGGCAGGTAACAATACAGAAAAACAAAGAAAATATAACAAGATACAATAAGGCAAAGAAAGTAAAGCTTATGTCCCATACCCTGGACATAGCCATTGTACAAACCATCTTCATAGAAACAATTTTCAGCTCTAACTTCTGGTTACAAATTTCTAGAACTATACCAATATATCTAATCATAACTAAAGAACAGCCAGAAAGTAGAGAAAACTATTCTGTATTTACAATCTATACCTTGTTGGATTTTTAATAATTTTTTACACAAACTGACATATATCACAAAAACCACAACAACAACAACACACAAAAAAAACAAAAAGAAAAAAAAACCAAAAAAAAAACCACTTCCAGCCGTGACAGGACAATAGTTAACAACACACCACAAACAAACAACCCGAAAAAAAAAGCCCCCTTAACACCTCCCCAACAGAACTAATTCAGAATCACGCAAGGGATATAACCAACAATCAATTTCAGTAGTGGGGAATATTTTAATAAATGCTGACCATTTGGAGAAGAACCTGGTAATATCCTCATGATTATCAATCCTAAGATTATGCTGTTCGAGGATACATTGCTTCTTTAAACAATTTTTAATTTCTGAAATACTGGGGACCGAACGCATTTTCCATTTTTTAAAAATAAGATATCTGACCGCCAGTATAGTTATATTGATCAATTTAGTATTGAGCTGCTTGTCCTCTGACTTAGGAAAAAGAAAAACTACATTTATGTCTAACAACTTTAACGAGGAAAGCTTTAAAATTTTACGAAGCCAAAATTGAACTCTGAGCCAGACATTCCTGATCTTTGGGCAGGTGCATAACATGTGCAGAAGGCCCGCAGAAAAAAGCGAACACTTCGGACAAGTAATAAAATTTGTTTTCCCACATCTAATACCCTTTTCTGGTGTAAAATATGTCATATAAAGCAACTTCACATGGGATTCTCTCCATGTAGCCGATAAGGTTGTCCGAGCCACCTCCTGAATTGAGCAAAGAGGTAAATCAGAGTCTATTTCTTTAAACAATATTGGTAGCCCAATTTAACAACAATTTTATCCAAATTAATTGTACCTCTATCGGATACCAGAGTCGTATAGCATGGTGAGATCGACAAAACTCCATTCTTAACAAATATGAGCCACTTTTCCAATTGCCCCAGAGACCAGTTCCAGCCATAATCATTCACTAATTCTGTAACGTAGTGTCTGGCTTGAAGATAGGCAAAGAAATCTCTATGTGGGAGATTAAATTCTAACCTAAGCACATCAAAAGATTTGATACAGCATTTTTCTAAATCAAGCAATTGGAAAGCTTTACCAAGCCCTAGATTGTGCCGTTTTAAGAAAATTGCTGATGGCATACCAGCCTGGAATTGTGGGTTCCCTAGAAATGGTAAAAATCTTGATACACGATGTTCTATGCCTAACAACTTGCAGACCTTTTTCCAAGCCAAAACTAAATTATATATTGTTTTATATCTTTTAATTTGAGATGGGATATCTGAGGGATCCATATGCATAAGCGCCACCGGTGAAAGAGGATGCAAAATACTACTCTCCAGATCGTTATTTGTTACGTAGTTATGGACATATAACCAATCTGCTATGATACGTGTCAAAAAAGCATAGTTATATGCTCTTAAATCAGGTAAAGCCAAACCTCCCGCATCCATTGGTAAAAAAAGTTTCGCCAATGAAATTCTGGGTTTCCTTTCTTGCCATAAAAACAACCGCAATTGTGTGTAAAATAAGGTAATATCCTTTTTTTTAAGAACAAAGGGATGTTCTGAAGGACGTAAAGTATTTTAGGCAGCAAAATCATCTTGTACGCTGCTATACGTCCAGATAACGAGAGGGGTAAATTCTGCCAGTTCTTAAGAACTAACCTAACTTTATTTAATACAGGCAGGATATTCAGAGAATACCAGGTATCAGGGTTTCTTGAAATATTTATACCCAGATATTTGAATGAATCCTTAACTATAGAAAAAGGTACATTTGTTGCCTGTTTGTCGGATCCAAAGGAGTTCAGATTTGCTTATGTTCACTTTATATCCTGAAAAAGAACCAAACTGTTGTATAATTATCAGGAGGGTTTCTAGATTCCTGCTTATATTGGCTAAGTAAAGAAGAATATCATCCGCATACAAGGAAATTTTTAACTCCCGCCCGGCGACCACAATGCCCTCAAGCCTCTGTCTTATCATTATAGCCAGAGGTTCAATAGCAATATTAAAGAGGAGCGGGGAGAGGGGACACCCCTGCCTGGTCCCCCTTTGCAAAGTTATCTCTGAAGATAACTGGCTATTAACTATCAACCTAGTGGAGGCCGTATGGTAAAGCTTTTCAATAAACTTCGAGAACTTACCTTTCAGCCCAAACTGTTCTAAAGAAAATAGAAGATGATGATGATGGACTGAATCAAAAGCCTTTTCGGCATCTATGGCTAGTACTGCTAAGTCAACATTACTCCCTTCCCTACCTTGATCAGAGACCATTGTACTAGAAAAGAAGTCCAAGGTGAGCAGGAGTTACCTTATCTTGGCCGCGGAATTCCTATTTTTCATAAACCCAGCCTGATCTAAGTTGATAATGGACGGCAAAAGGGACTGTAATCGCCGTGCAAGAATTGTAGCTATAAGTTTGTAGTCCGTGTTCATCAGGGCAATCAGTCTATAAGATTCTATCATTTTTGCATCCTTTCCCTTTTTCAAAATCAGAGACGAAAATGATGCTGTAAAGCTAGCTTTAGGTTCATTCCCATCTATATATATATGGTTAAAAAGTGAGGTTAGATACAGTGTTATGGTAGCAGCTACTGTTTTGTAGAACTCATTAGGTATTGCATCCGGGCCAGGTGCTTTGTTAGACGACAGGTTATGGATAGCCTTAGCCACTTCTGCATCAGTAATAGGAGACTCAAGTTCCTTCATTAAATCTGAAGATAGAGATGGAAATGTGATATCTGACCAGAACTTCTGGCGCTCCAAAACATTAGATGGTTTAGCCGAATATATGTATTTATAATAGTCGTGAGCAATTTGAACCAGATCCTGTGGGGCGCTAACCGTTTGACCATGTCTATAAAGTGCATCAATTAATTGAGAACCTAGGTCCTGCTTAACTAGTCTCGCTAACAGTTTTCCCGACTTGTTCCCGTATCTATATAATTTTACTGAGAGTCGAACATCTTTTTGAGTGGATTTATAGGTTAAAAATGAATCTCTTGCCTCTAAGGCATTAATATATTTTGCCCATTGTTGTGGCGTCTTTCCCAATAGATATGAATTGTAGGCATTTATAACTGCCAGGAGAAGTTCGCTCTCTCGTTTTTTAAAGTTCTTAGTACGCCTAATATTATAAGCAAGAATTTCCCCTCTCATCACTGCTTTAGCCGTTTCCCAAAACAGGGAAGGCCGATTTATGGCTTCAGCATTAAACCGAGCAAAGTCCGCGAGCTTGATTTCCAGAAAATTTTTAAACTTAGGATCGGAAGATAAGAACCTAGGATAAGAAAAACGACTATTCATATGTGAGGGAGAACCCGGATAAAGTTCAAAACATATTGGAGCATGGTCAGAAACCACAATAGGCAAGATTTGAGCCAGTACCTTTTGACTACATAGTCTTTCATCCACCAAAAATAAGTCAATGCTTGACAAGGATTTGTGTGCTTTTGAGAGGCACGTAAAATCACGGGTATCCGGGTTTTGGAGCATCCAGATATCCCTTACTCTCAAATTGGAAAAAATCCTAGAGAACAATTTTGCCTCAAGATTATCTTTTTTAGTTTTTTTAGAAGACATTTGCTGCCTCATTCTATCTATCGGGTATTGTGGCGCCATATTAAAATCGCCTGCTAATATCAAAAGACCCTCTACACACGTCATGAGCCTGGCTTGTAATGCATCCCAAAATGTCATATAAAAAACGTTTGGAGCATAAACATTGCATAACGTATACAATCTTAATTTTCAAAATAATGTATCTCCCCTCTTCATCTGAAAGGCTCTGAAGTACCTCATAATTGAAATTCTTCCCCAAAAGGACAGCAACTCCACCTTTGCGGTTACAGCTGGCAGAAAAGAAAACCTCCCTAACCCAAGAAGATTTAAGCTTAAGGACTTCCTGCGTCTTCAGATGGGTTTCTTGTAAAAAGGCAATCAAAGTGCCTATTTTCCTAAGATACGAAATTATCGTTTTTCTCTTAATAGGAGATGTAAGACCTCCTAAGTTCCAAGAGGTGAAATTAATCCCATTCATTTTACCAACTTTCTAAATTCGATGTAAGGGACGGTGGTGAGGGAGGAGAAGAAAAAAACCAAAAAAAAAAAAACCCAAACACAATACAAAGAACATAAACCAGACGACTAGAGACCCTAAATCGTCTGTTTCCCTGACCTGAAAGGAGTCCATCATAGTAATGTAACAATGAACTAATCTTAGCTCTTCTGAGACTAGGCAATTAACTCACATCCTATCTATGTGGTTGTGCAGTTCTTAATAAAAAAGGCATCTGCGGTAGTGGCAGTGTCAAAAAAATATAAGGTATTGTCATAAAATAACCGAAGCCTAGCAGGATGTACAATCGTTGCACGCAGTCCCTGCTGTATAAATTTAGTACATACTGGAGCAAGCTCCCTTCTTTTTGAAGCAGTATCTGCTGCATAATCCTGGAACAATAACATTTTTGTTCCCTCAAGTAATATAGGTTGTTTTTTTTTTAAACGCTTGTAGAAAGGTAACTTTATCTTTATAGTTCAAAAATTTGGCTATGATTGGTCTTGGCCTCGTATTGTTTTTGGAAGGAGATGCTATTCCTAGCCTATGCACCCGTTCTATGACAATATCTGGGTAGGTCTCAGGTATATTCAGCAGAGCTGGTAATGTTTTGGTAATTAATTTATTTAAATCTTCGAACTGTTTCCCCTCAGGGACCCCTATTACTCTTAGATTGTTACGTCTAGCACAATTTTCCAAGTCTTCTACTTTGTTTTGTAACTTAAGAAGGGCTGAGGAAGTATTTTCTATCTTGGTGTTATGGGCTAGGGTAAGATCTTCAAGATCAGATACTCTCTGTTCTACCTCAGAGAATCTCTCAGAGAATTGTTTTACTTCTGAGACTAGTTGTGCGATATCATATTTGATCTCACATTTAAGAGAGTCAAACTTGGGTGCAAGGGCAAGAGATATATCTGCAACTAAAGATTGTAAATCAATTGGCTCATGTGTATTTGGGGATTCACGTGCAGTCGTCTGTAGATCGCCAACCACCTCTGAAATAAGCTTGGTTTTCCTATCCCTCTGTCTAGCCGACATGGCCGAAGGTGAACTTTTAGATTGTGAATGTAAAAATGTATCCATATACTTGTGCGGATAGGGAGTGAGGGACAGGAAAAAAAAAAAAAAAAAAGTGATTAATGGGGGAAAAGAAACCCCACAGGAGAAAAAAAGGAAGGGTGTGATGGAAGTGTAAAGTTGTGCTTCCTCCTAAAAACTTCCTCTGCTATATTATCAGAAGGAGTGTGAACTAAAAAGTGAAGAAAGATCAGTCATGTCGATGACACAGCGAAAAGAGAAACACTTTTAACCAATTTTTATATTTTATGCCTTTGATTTAGACAGGACAGGGGTATAGACCATGCCTTAGATACAGGAACTAGATACAGTTAAAAATTTGTGTATAATACTTCCTAAGTTCCACCAACCAAGGTAGAACAATATTCACAGTGTCCCTGAGCCTTAATTGAATACACTAACAACAAGCAGAATATATCAACTATTATGGCAATTACATTACATCGACTCTGCACAGTTACCTAGACCATCTTTCTAGGGAGGAAAAAAAAAGAAAACAAGAAGAGAAAACAAAAAAAAAGGGACCAAGAAAAAAAATATAATTTTCCCCTCTCTTTCCCCTTCTCTCCTCCCTCCTTCCCCCTCCCCTCTTTTAGCTTAGCAACTTAACAGCACTTTAAGTAAAAGTTATAGCCATAAAGATATTATCACAAAATGTCGCCTATATACAGAAATATTGGCTATGTACCAAGCTCTAACTTCCAACAGCCTGTATAGAGCTATGCAATAAATTTAAAGGTGCCCTAATAGGTGTAGAAGCTAACAACACCTAAATGTCTCAACTCGGGTACATCACACTAAGACAGCAGAACATAACCTTATAACACAAGCATCCCTATCTGTTCAAAAGGATCTTGAGGACAGACAGCTTATTTTGGGTTAAAACACAGTCCAGGAAAAAATACAAAAAGATCCAACAGATGATGAACTATGTACAACATTTACAACATGGCAGTTTTTATTCTCTCAGTTTTTAGTCAATTGTGGTGACTCTCTCTTCTGCCGTCCCCCTTTTTTCCAGCACAATTACTCTTGGTTTGGAGCCACTTGACAGCAAAGTCTGTGTGTAAGAATTTTAGGGTAAATAGAAGAACACGGGAGAGACCCTTCTAGAGATAGAATAACAGTTGCAACATATAAGCCAGCTCGTGGAGGAAATCACTCCAAACTTGAGACAGCAGTGGGACAGCGGAGAAAAAAAAAAAAAAAGGAGCAACTGCAGATATTAAGTCAAGACTCTACGTTACCAGTCACTGTGTGGATGAAACAAGCTGAGAAACAAAACCTCCGTTGAAGACCAGGCCCCCTCTCGCAGCACCGGTGGGAGGGGGAATGCTGGTCCGGTCTTGTAGAATAACAGGTGCGAGGATGTAGTTTACCGCAAGCCGTATGTGGTACATTGTATCGGAAGCGTCCAACACACCAGAGGCACCCGCGGGAGCACCAGCAGCCCTCGCCCCTCACGCAGCAGCGGTGGGAGGGGACACCAAGAGAGAGACACCGTACTTCCCACGGGATTCAGCAGAGACGGCTGCACCGGTCCCAGCAGTGCACAGAAACGTCGGCACTCCACCAACAGGAGAATGTAAGCAACCTCAGCCAGACACCAGTGTATCAGCCCACACAGAGAAATCAGCTAACAGACCAGAAATCGTGAGAGCGGTGTAGCTCACATAGTCACCAGCCTCCTACTGTAACAACGAGATAATGATCCCAGGTAACAGGTGCAGATTGCTCTTCCAGACAGCGTTTATCCAATGCTTTGCCTTGGTTCTTGAAAAAAGCCAGTTTGTAGTATAGGTATCTGTTAAGGACTCAGGTCCCTTTCAGGACTAAAGCACAGAGCCTTAGTGCGATATCGGGCACTATGGAGTTCCAGCAGCGATGATACTCAGCATTACAAGCCAGCCTGGGTCAGAAGGTTTAGGCGCGATACTCGCCAATAGCTTGTAGGCAGGGCAGATCAGAACAGGTGCAGCACCTGACCATACACCTGTGCTCCTCCTCCGGAACCTGAGAGCATGCCATTTTAAACAACTTTCCAATTTACTTCCCGTGACCATTGATATTAATGTTTTTTTGCTTGTTTGACTTCTTTGTTTTCTGTCAGCAACTATATCTTATCACCTGAAATTGTGAGAATAAAATGATGTGGTATGTAGAGGGTTAAGGTTGTTGGGTGTGTATACCCATCAACCAATTACGTTTTAGCATTCCCTTTTTAATGATTGCTCAGACTTTTAGTGTCTATGATTACGGCTCTATAGCTGAAACGCGTAGGACCTGTCTGTCAGCCCTTATCCTGTTGTAAGAGGTAATATTGGGCGTTTCCTTGTTTTAACTTTTGGCTGACCAACAAACTTTTAAAGATTTTACCTTGGATCCAAGACTCCTCTCTTTGTTTTTTGCTATAAATAAAAAATAATGCACACAGAAATGTAGAAAAGGGTCTATATAAGTGTAGACAAATTGCGCTATGTGCAAATATGTGAAAGATGGCCAAATGGTATGTCATTAATAATTCTTTCACTGTCAATATTCAACAAAGATGTTCTTGTAATACTACCTACTGTATGTAGTATATGAATTGTGATGCGAGTACAGTTTAATTAACATAGGTTAAACAAAACACAAACTGAAGTATAGGTTTAGTGAATATATTTGGAACATCAGTGGTCCCGAGTATAAACATAGCCTGCACATTTTCAGAGGGCTTATGGTGGCAATCTGAAGGATCTGAAGGTTAGGGTGGTTGAATGGTTCAAACCAGACCCATTGGATTATAACAGACTTCTCAGGCTCAGCCAGATAGAGACCTACTGTATTAAGATGTTTCACAGGACTGAATATTGATTTAGATTTACAAGATTTTACTTGAATTCAGATGTTGCAGGAGTATCATGTGAGAGAGTAGGGACCCATGTGTGTGTATATACAATTGTAGATGTTTAAGGTGTTGTCAGAGCTTATACCTTTAATTAGTCCCCTCCCTCTATAAATTCCCTACGCACCTGCAAACAGGTGCTTAGTATTTTGTTAGCTGACCCAGGTGTACCTGAACTAAGCTCTGCTGCTAGCAACCTAGCAGTGTCCTGATCTCAACTACAATGAAAGGAATTTCCAGAGTAAATTATTTCCCAGCTAAAATAATTCTACAAGGAATAACTGCAGTCTCATATCGAAGGCACTATTCCAGTGTTATTACAAACAGCAAGAATACAGACCTCAGAATTCTGTGATTGCTCTCCACACAAACAGCGCAACTACTGACTTCCCGTCAGCACCACAGCTCCAGGATTTACTGAACATCACACAAGTCAGTTCCTACGGCCGTAGGCGCCTTGCAAAGGAATCCAAAGACATTCTGGTTGAAGACCGGAGACCAGAGCATAGCCACTACTCCGGTGACGTAACAGGGGAATCACTGCCAGCAAAGGACACTAACTCAGCAGTCTAGACCGGTGAGCGGAGCCTAGCCACTCCTGTGATGTAACAGGAGTGTCACAGAGTTTAACCGCAATTGCTTCTAGCTGGTAACAAAGACACTGCCAGCATAATCTCTTGCAACTAGCTAGTCACATAGTCATTCTCTGTTCAATAACATTGTAATCCGGACTGTATCCAAATCACTTGTATGTTAACCAAAGTAACAAGATCTTAGCATTGCCTATAGCAGTGCTATCTCTACAGTTGCTATTAATTCACATATGTCACACCTATGCTACTTAAAACATAGTAGCTACTCTGAACATAGTGATACAAACAACTAATATCAAGGTTGAAGATAGTTAATACTCTCTTGTTCTGCAGCTGAGATTCTAACAACAGACCAAAGAATAGACAACATTGATTTAAGCATAATCATAACTTAACATATAACATAATACTAAGCCCACATGGATCCATCAGAACTTCCACAGTTTGTGTATAACCTGTCACAAAAAGTGGACCAACTTGCTCAGGGACATAGGGAGTTACAGGTAGAAAACCAAACACTACGTGGAGTAATTAAAGACTCCATTGCGCAAAAGGGTACTCAGACTGACTCTGCACCTGAACCCCAGGTCTCATTACCTAATACTTTTTCAGGTAACAGGAAAACATACCGGCAGTTCAAAAATGCCTTTAACCTCTTGTTTAACCTAAAACTGAAGACTTACAATTCCAATAGAATAAAGGTTCTAACAATAATCTCTTTCTTAAGAGGGGAACCCAGGGTATGGGCAGACACATGTTATGAGAACGATGATCCCATATTATCTTCTCTGGATGGTTTCTATGCTACCATGGATGAACTTTATCAGGATATTGATGTACAACTCACTGCCGAGGCAAAAATGAGAGCCCTAAGACAAGACCTCCGAGCAGTAGAGGAGTACATTACAGAGTTTAAGCAATATGCCACGGACTCTCAGTGGAATGCCATAGTCTTGAGGAATCAGTTCAGGTTGGGACTCTCAGATCAGCTTAAGGATGAGTTGACATGACTTGAGATGCCCAACACCATAGAAGCCTTAATGAAACTAGTTATACAAATAGACACAAGGCTGAGAGAAAGGAAACATGGACATTACACTACTGAACTTCCCACTAGGACAGCTCATAGCACTCTCCAACAGCCATCCTACAATAAATCTACAGAGGAGGCCATGGACATAGGAGTCATCAGAGGACCTTTGACAACACAGGAGAGGTCATGAAGAAGGAACCTGCAATTATGCATGTATTGTGCCAATCCCTTACATAAAATGAGGGATTGTCCCCTACTACTCAAGACAAGAAAAAGTAAGTGTCATTTGTATACTACTCTACCCACTGCTAACAAAAAACCCACTTACTGTCGTATTCCTTTACTTTTACAGTGGGACCAAAACAGACTGAGCACTGAAGCTATTGTCGATTCTGGAGCATTTGGGAACTACATAGATAAAAATCTTGTTGTAAAAAATAAAATTCCATTGGTGTGTAAGCAGAAACCCGTCTCCATTCGTGTTATTGATGGTTCATCCTTTAACACAGGTCCAATTACACACCATACAATACCATCCAGATCCATACCTCTCATGACCATACAGAGTTCCTATCTCTCGATGTAATACCTTCCCCACTTTTCCCTGTTGTATTCGGTTTAAGTTGGCAACAACATCAACCTACGATCCACTGGAAGGATTTACACGTGGAATTAACTTCACTATATTGTCTGAAGGCTTGCTACCCTCAACGAGATCTACTTCTACAAGTGGCAGAGCCCCACTTATTCTTACCAAAGCAATACTCAGATTATACAGATGTGTTCAGCAAAAAACAAGCTGAAGCACTACCTCCACACAGACAATACTATTGTCCGATAGAACTACAACCAGGGGCAACTATACCATATGAACATCTTTATCCTCTCAGCTAGCCTGAATTGGAGCACTTGAAGAACTACTTGGATGAAAACTTAAGGAAAGGCTTCATTAGACTTTCCACCTCACCGGCTGGGGCAGGAATATTTTTTGTAAAGAACAAGGACTCCTCACTTAGACCAATAATAGATTACTGTGAATTAAACAAGAAAATTATTAAGAACCGCTACTCTTTGCTTTTGATACCAGAACTCATAGAAAGATTATACCAAGAAAAGATTTACACCAAACTCGACTTACGTGGTGCCTACAACCTGGTGCGAATCAGAGAGGGGGATGAGTGGCTAACCGCATTTAGAACGAGATACAGACTTTATGAATATTTGGTTATGCCATTCGGGCTTTGCATTGCCCCTGCCAAATTTCAACACTTCATCAACAATATTTTCAGAGACTTATTGGATATATGTATGGTTATTTACCTCAATGACATACTCATATACTCCAATAACCTACAGGACCACATAAAACATGTTAGTTTAGTACTGGCAAGATTCAGAGAACATCATCTGTATGCAAAACCCGAAAAATGTCTGTTCCACACAAATGAACTATCATTTCTTGGCTACTACATAAGTCCTAATGGCATAAAAATGGAAGACACAAAAGTCCAAACCGTAAGAGATTGGCGTCAACCCAAGAATAAGAAGGAATTACAAAGGTTCCTGGGGTTTGCAAACTATTACAGGAAGTTTATTAAGAATTTCTCCCAGATTGCCAAACCCCTAACACGTCTCACAGGAACGATAACACCGTACACTTGGAATACAGAAGCAACA
This sequence comes from Bombina bombina, assembly GCF_027579735.1. Taxonomy (NCBI): domain Eukaryota; kingdom Metazoa; phylum Chordata; class Amphibia; order Anura; family Bombinatoridae; genus Bombina; species Bombina bombina. Next base: position 664,237,110 of record NC_069501.1, read on the forward strand.
GAAGCCTTTGATAATCTTAAAAGAAGATTCACCACCGCTCCTATTCTATATTTCCTTGAACCTTCACAACAATACATTCTAGAAATCGACTCTTCAGATTATGGCATCGGTGCTGTACTATCCCAACATCAGCTCCCATCCACCCCATCGCCTATTTCTCAAAAGTTATGACTACTGCAGAAACTCATTATCTTATCGGTGAGAAAGAACTACTTGCAATAAAACGGTCACTAGAACATTGGATACATCTCCTAGAGGGTACAGAGTTACCCATAATAATATATACTGATCACAAAAGTCTAGAGTATCTACAAAGCAATAAGACTCTCTTCTCAAGACAGGTTCGATGGAGCCTCTACTTCACCAGATTCTACTTCAACATCATTTATTGACCTGCAAAAAATAATGGTAAAGCCGATGCATTGTCTCAAAAATATCTGAAACCCACTATCACAACAGAACACGGTAACATCTTTCCTACAGAATGCTTTATAGGACTTACAACAACTTTTTCTAACATTTTAAAAAAATCTCTATGAGAAGATAAGAACGTAATGGACTGTAACCTCAGCCAAAACCCAGACGGACTCTTCTACCACAAGCATAAGTTATACATACCTCCCCAGCTACGTCCACAGTTACTAAAACAGTTCCATGACTCATAATCATCAGGACATCAAGGTATCGGGCGAACGCTGGAAAAGATATCAAGAGAATTCTGGTGGCCTCACATGAAAACCACGGTAACTGAATATATCCATAGTTGCATGATTTGTGCAACATCCAAATCAGATTAGAATTGTCCCTATGGATTCCTCATGCCCATATAGATTCAAGAGAGACCTTGGCAACATGTCGGGTTAGATTTTATTGTAGATCTTCCGAGATCAGAAAAGCAAAACACAATTCTTATGGTAGTAGATCTATTTAGTAAAATGGCACACTTTATACCATACCACAAACATCCAAAGTTCTTCCGAGACGGCACAACTATTCCTATAACATATTGTCAGATTACATGGAATACCACCCATTATGACCTCAGACCGTGAAACACAATTCACATCAATATTCTGGAAACAATTGGCCAAACAAATGGCCAATCTAAACGAGTCAATCAATGGCTAGAACAGTATCTCCGCTGCTTTTGTTCTCAACATCAAACGGATTGGGTGCAGTTATTACCTATGGCAGAATATGCATACAACGACTCCATCAATTCCAGTACAAAGATGACGCCCTTTTACGCCAACTACGGTTATCACCCAATATTCTCGTTCTGTGCGGGCACAGTCGCAACCTCACCTCAGGTTGATAAGTTAACAAATACTTTGAAGGAGACGTTCAGGACTCTGCGCCAGAATATAATACAGGCTCACGACTCACAAAAAAATACTACGACTTGAGACGACGACCCCCCCACCTCATACTCGGAGGTCTTGTCTGGTTGTCAACAAAAAATGTAAAATTGCAAATACCAAGTAAAAAATTGGGAAAATTATACATAGAACCTTTTCCGATACTGAAAATAGTAAACATGAATGCTGTGACCTTAGAACTCCCCTCTATGATGTGAATCCATCCCACCTTCCACGTATCATTACTTAAACCTGCACGACAGATGAGGGATACCACACCCGTATTACCAACCACTTCAGTCTTACCTGCACCTGAAGAATATGAGGTACAATCTTTACTAGACTCCAGATAAAGGAGAGGTCAACTTGAATACTTAGTTCGATGGAAAGGATACATCAATGAGGAAGATACATGGGAACCATCTTCAAACTTACATGCACCTAAATTGGTGACCCTATTTCATTGCCGTTACCCTGATCATCCCAGACCTCAAGCTGTGGGACCGCTTGCCTGACGGGGGAGTAATGTCAGAGCTTAAACCTTTAATTAGTCCCCTCCCACAGAGTTTATAAATTCCCTACGCACCTGCAAACAGGTGCTTAGTATTTTGTTAGCTGACCCAGGTGTACCTGAACTAAGCTCTGCTGCTAGCAACCTAGCAGTGTCCTGATCTCAACTACGAAAGGAATTTCCAGAGTAAATTATTTCCCAGCTAAAATAATTCTACAAGGAATAACTGCAGTCTCATATTGAAGGCACTATTCCAGTGTTATTACAAACGGCAAGAATACAGACCTCAGAATTCTGTGATTGCTCTCCACACAAACAGCGCAACTACTGACTTCCTGTCAGCACCACAGCTCCAGGATTTACTGAACATCACACAAGTCAGTTCCTACGGCCGTAGGCGCCTTGCAAAGGAATCCGAAGACATTCTGGTTGAAGACCGGAGACCGAAGCATAGCCACTCCTCCTGTGATGTAACAGGGGAATCACTGCCAGCAAAGGACACTAACTCAGCAGTCCGGACCGGTGAGCGGAGCCTAGCCACTCCTCCTGTGACGTAACAGGAGTGTCACTGAGAGCTTAACCGCAATTGCTTCTAGATGGTAACGAAGACACTGCCAGCATAATCTCTTGCAACTAGCTAGTCACATAGTCATTCTCTGTGCAATAACATTGTAATCCGGACTGTATCCAAATCACTTGTTAACAAAAGTAACAAGATGTTAGCATTGCCTATAGCAGTGCTATCTCAGAACCTTATCTACAGTTGCTATTAATTCACATATGTCACACCTATGCTACTAAAAACATAGTAGCTACTCTGAACATAGTGATACAAACAACTAATATCAAGGTTGAAGAAAGTTAATACTCTCTTGTTCTGCAGCTGAGATTCTAACAACAGACCAAAGAATAGACAACATTGATTTAAGCATAATCATAACTTAACATATAACAGGTGTATTGTTTGTAGGTATATGGTTCTATGTATATATATATATATATATATATATATATATATATATATATATATATATATATATATATATATATATATACATACATAAACACCCTGGGCTGAGATTGTATGCTTGAAGATTTTAATGAAAAGTGGTTCACATCATATGGTTTATTCCATTCCAAATTGAATATGGTTCTCTTAGCATTAAGCTCTTTTTTCCATTTCCTATATATTTTATTCAATTTCCATGAAATCCTATTGGCTTTTCAAATCAGCCAATAGGATGAGAGCTTCTGAAATCCTATTGGCTGTTCAAATCAGCCAATAGGATTTGAGTAGCTCTAATCCTATTGGCTGATTTAAATTTGAAGAATCAAATCAGCCAATAGGAATGCAAGGTACGCGTTTTTAAAATGGGTACCTTGCATTCAACTTCAGTGTAAGGCAGTGGTCGTATGAAGAAGACGTTCCGCACAGGATGTCATCAGCCTCCAGGATAGGATAGCTCCACTCTGCGCCACTGGATGAAGATAGAAGACGTCCCCAAGATGGATGAAGGTGTCGCCGCCTGAATGAAGACTTCTCGCCACCTGGATGAAGATGGATGTCTGGACTTCAGGAACCATGAGTAGATTTTATGGGGTAGTGTTTTTTTTATTTTTTGGGGTGTTTTTTTTAGATTTAGGGCTTTGGGCACTTGTAAAAAAGTTGAAAGAGCTGAATGCCATTTTAAGGGCAATGCCCATACAAATACCCCTTTAGGGGCAATGGATAGCTTAGGATTTTTTAGAGTTAGGTTTTTTATTTTGGGGGGTTAGTTGGGTGGAGGGGTTACTTTTAGGGGGGGACTTAGTCATTTTTTAAGGTAAAAGAGCTGTTTAACTTAGGGCAATGCCCTACAAAAGGCCATTTTAATGGCTATTGGTAGTTTATTGTAGGTTAGAGGGTGTTTTTATTTTGGGGGAGGCTTTTTTATTTTTATAGGGCTATTAGATTAGGTGTAATTGTTTTTATTTTTGATACTTTTGTTTATTGATTTTTGTAATCTGAGAGTTTTTTATTTTTCGTAATTTAGTGTTAATTATTTTTTGTAATGTTAGATTTTTTTTTAAAAAAAATTTGTAGTGTTTTTTAAAATTTTTAATTTTGGTTTTTAATTGGTAGTTTTTTTATTTTATTAGAATAGCTATGTTAGGTTAATTTATAGTTTAAACATAGGTTTTTTTATTTCACAGGTAAGTTTTTTTTTTAAAAGATAGATATATTGTAATTTTAATTTAAAGTTAGGGGGTGTTAGATTTAGAGGTTATTAGTTAAATTTAGTGTTTTGAAATGTGGGGGGGGCAGCGGTGTAGGGGTTAATAGGTTTAGTTTAGTAGTTACAATGTGGGGGGCTGGAGGTTTAGGGGTTAATAGGTTTATTTAGGTGTAGGGGAGCGGCGGATTAGGGGTTAATAACTTTTATTAATGTCGGGGAGCTGCGGATAAGGGGTTAATAGGTTTATTTAGTGTCGGGCGATGTCGGGGGAGGCGGATTAGGGGTTAATAGGTTTATTTAATAGTCACGATGTGGGTGGGCGGCAGATTAGGGGTTAGTAAGTTTAATATAGTGTTTGCGATGCGGGGGGTGGCGGTTTATTGGTTAATAGGTAGTTTATGGGTGTTAGTGTACTTTGTAACAGTTTAGTTATGAGTTTTGTGAAACATTTTTGTAACACAAAATCCATAACTACTGCTCTCAGTTGGCGGTATGGATCGTGCCGGTATAGGCTGCAACGCAAGCATTTTAGCCGAGCCACACAACCTGTAATACAGAATCTGTGAAACTCCTGCACTCAAATGTCATTTTATTGAGTGCGGAATAGACGTTGCGTTACAGGTTAAAATGCTTGCGGTATAGCTATACCGCCGTGACTCGTAATATGTGTTCCCGGCCATTCCACGCGCAATAGCCAATCTTTCAGAGGTATAGCTGTACCGCAAAACTCGTAATCTAGCCGATTGTTCGTTATAGATGTTTTTTTTATACATTTCTGTGTGTATATAATAATGCAAGTACCAGTATAGTTATGATGTAGCATTACATGTTTACATCCAAACCATGATAAATCTTTGTGCCTATATAAGAAAGAGTTTGTCCAGTAATTGCCAAGAAGCAGTCTCTTGAGAGTCTTTCCAGCGAAAGTCATAATGCTTAGAGGCTTCTTGACTTCTACAAGCCCCCATAGATTTTTCCTGTATGCCGGCTATCGCTTCTTCAAGGGTCGTTTGAAACAATTTGGCTGGATATCCAGGAGAACAATCGGTGGGAAACAGCTTACCAGTGACGTTATATACTACTTTTGTACAGTAATTTGTGAGTGTCAGTTTATCAATAAATAATTGTTAAATAAATACTGTTCATACGAGTCGTGGTTGCACTTTCTTCTCTTTTGTTAAACAGGATTTATGGCAATAGTTTTGCTAGGACATTGAAGAAAACTGCAGTTATGACACATTCATTAGACTATGCACATTATTTGTAAAACATAGTTAAAGGAAATATTTTTGGTTAAATAATACTTTTATTTGTTAGTCCAATAGATTATTTGGCAGTTTTAAGGTGCTATTCTATAATAAAATATTTGCAAAAGTAATACACTCAATATTGTCATTATAACATTATTTCTACAGAGAAGCTGCAGTTGAAATCTACAATTCCAGTAAGTACTTCTTTTCTTGATCTGCAATACTTGAGCAATCTGTTAAGAAAGAATCATGAGCTGCTTTGAGATCTTGGAGGATGTGGAACAACTGCACAGCGCTGTCTTCCTTTTCAGGATCTATGAACAATAAGAAAAGAAAACAAAGAGTTGCAATGTTAAAGTAAAACCGTCACATTTGCCTTGGAATAAACGTTTTATGTTATATGATTAAAATTAGATTCAACACTTTGAAGCATAAAGAATCACTTTCATTTTTATGAATGGGGGAAATAAAAGTGATGTTTACACATTTTTCTTAATTAGGCAAAGTAAGAAAATAAATAATTAAAGGGACAGTTAACTCAAAATTTTTCTCCCTTTAATTTGTTCCCAATGATCCACTTTACCTGCTGGAGTGTATTAAATTGTTTACAAGTAGCTCCTTTACCCTTATATTGGCATTTGAAATAGTTGATTTAGCCAGTGGTATCCCCACCTATTCTGAAAGTTTGTGGTCGCAGGTACAAGCTATAGATAAGCTGTGTAAACACAGCCAGCAGAAGAAATTACACTCCCAGTGGGATATAGCAGAGATAAGGATTGTTCTCTCCAAGTACTGGTGATTGGTTTATGGACAGATATAAGATAAAGAAGCATGTATATGTACACAATGCGATAAAGTAATGAGATCTGATTATACCTACAAGCTCAACCCATTTTATTAGGTTGTGGCTTCAAAACACAAAATAAGAGCTTTAATATACACAAATAAACCTTAAAAAGCTAATTTTCATTCACTTTTACTCTGCAGTTGGTAAAAAAAGCAATTGTAAACACATTAAGGGAAAAACTATTTTACAGTAGTCCCTTTAAAAGCAAACTAAACACTGGTCGCCATTCCTGTCTGTTAGATTTGCTCTTTCAATGGTTTTCTGAGAGAGGCCATTTGAATCCATTAGAGATCCCATTTGTCACATGACTTTCTAATGACATGGTTTTCAGATTTATCTAATTCAACAGGCTTGCCCTCTTAAACAACCATTTTGGCAGTTTTGTAAAGCATTAAGTGGATTTCATGAGTTAAGACTGTCCCTTATAATTTGTCTCAAAGCTAACTAATCTAAATCTAAGATAGACAGATGTTCCAGATCTATTGTACGCAAATATAGGGATAATTTGACACCTGTATTCCAACCACTAGGTCACATGTTAATAAATGTTTTAGAATGCTCGGGTCAAATGTTAATAAACCAGATTTTTATTTGTTTTGTACATTAAACATTTATCTTTTAAACCATGGAAATTGCACACAAACTAAATACAATCATCTAAATGTTCAAATATGATTTCAGTGTGTATGAAGGTTTACACATATGAGTTAAAAAAATAATCAAGTTATATGAAATGATTAATTGCTCATATACAAACAAATTAATAATAAAAAGACAATGCACTCGCACTTAGGAGTCGATTTATCAATGTCTGGCGGACACGATACGCTGTAGTGTATCATGTCCGCCAGACAACGCTGTCAATTGGCCGCTAGCAGGGGGGTGTCAATCAACCCGATCGTATAAAATCTGGCGGATTGATGTCCGCAGCCTCAGAGGCAGTGGACAAGTTAAGGAGCAGCGGTCTTAAGACTGCTGCTTCTTAACTCTTGTTTCCGGCGAGCCTGAAGGCTCACGCGGAAACAGGGGCATCAGGGGCCATTCATCCCTTGATAAATCGGCCCCTTAGTCTGAATTTCAAATGATCAGTAGATTTTCCTCTGAACAATGTCAAAGCTAGTTCAATTTCCCAGTATAATATACATTATACTTTGAATGCTTGCACATGCTCAGTAGGAGTTGGTGCCTCAGAAAGTGTGAATATATAACTACAGTGCATATTTTAATAATGGAAGTGAATTGGAAATTGTTTTAAAATTGTGTGCTCTGAATTATAAAACTTTGGACTTTAGAATTCCTTTAATTATCTGTCATGTATTATGTTTGTTTTGGCTACAAATATTTTGCTTTCATGAAGGTCTGTAAAAAAAAACATATAAAAATATACATCAAAAACCTTGGCTACACCTGTTTCTTATAGTTTTTTTTATTTGTGCTTTATGTATCTAACTAGACTTTTTCCATTGAACTGTTATTAGGTTTGGAATGGCAAACTGCTAAAAATATGCTGTCGGAAGCAATTTCGTGTGTCGACTGCTTCCAATGGCACGTTATACCACAAATAATATCCTGTCCTATAGAAAGTATTAGAAGCCGTTAAAGGGACAGTAAACCTAAAAAATAATGTTATATAATTCTGCACATAGTGCAGAATTATATAACATTATTTTAGTGCTATTGTTATAAAAGCTTTTTTCCATTTGAATTTTTTAAAAATATGCCGGTTTTATAGACCCGCTCTCTGCTCTCTGCTGAGCGGGTCTGTTTTTTTTACACAGCGCTTCGGGCCAGCTGTATAGTCACTGCCCGGCCCGACCGCGCCATAAAACTAAGTGCAGCTCGCTCCTGCTCTGTCTGACAGCAGGAGCGAGCTGCACTTAATGTTATGGCGCGGTCGGGCCGGGCTGTGACTATACAGCTGGCCCGATACGCTGTGTAAAAAAAACAGACCCGCTCAGCAGAGAGCGGGTCTGTAAAACCGGCATATTTTTAAAAAATTCAAATGGAAAAAAAGCTTTTATAACAATAGCACTAAAATAATGTTATATAATTCTGCACTATTCTGTAAATGGTGATAATTTCCCAAAAGGTCTCATAAGAAACAGTATCTGTCCTGAAGCACACATATAGTAGCCAAAACTGCTTGCACTGAGGTTTAACTGTTTAACACCTTAATGACCAGCGATGTACCCCCTTTTTATGGGGAGTGATGTTTTCAATAGCGTGCTATTTTAGCAAGCCTTCAGGAGGGAGGAAGGGTCAGTGGCAAGACCCGCGCTATTATACCCAGACAATCCCTTAATGACTAGCGATGTACAGGGTATGTCACTGTCGTTAAGGGGTTAAGGAAACATCAGATTCATAAAAATAAAATAAATAAGTTATCATTTCATATACTGTGTTGATGCACTGTGAAGCCTTTGACAATTTACAATGGTAAACTGAAACAATGATCTGGCCACAAGCAAACTGTATGTTGCTAACATTACATAGCTAACAATATTGTCAAGGAGTTGTACTTTTCCTCTTCAGCCAACCCATTTCTCTTTAAATAAGACTGCAACAGACACTGATATGCATATACTACAGTAATGGAATAGTTATAGAATAACATTGTCATTTATAGTATGTAAGTTTTTTGAGATATCATATTTGATTAGAATGATGTCATGAGTCATAATATGTGACATTATAACAGTTGCCACTGGTGATATAAAAATGTATGAGCTCCGTCAAAAAGCATTGTGCATCTGCACCTGCATTCAAACACTGCTCCTGCTCATAGAGCAAATATTTGGTTGACAAAATTTGAATTTGCATTATAACAGACAAATATACGTCACCAACATCTCCCTGAGCAGGTGCATGGTTTGAATGTGAATGCGCAAGGCAGATATGTGCATGCACAAGAAAAGAAATGTCTCTATTCAAAACTGTTTCAATGCAGAGTATTATTATTTACGTATAATTGCCGACATACTATACCATTAGGTATATTAGTACAATAAACAAAAGATTTGTAACATCAACAATAAAGGATACATCTTTTTAAGCATACACACATGCAATTCATAAATACATTCTCAGCATATAAATACATTGTACTGATATATAAAGATATTCAGCCAAAACAGTGTCATACATGTATTAAAGGGACAGTCTAGTCCAAAATAAACTTTCATGATTCAGATACAGAATTAAATTTTAAACAATTTTCCAATTTACTTTTATCACCAATTTTGCTTTGTTCTCTTGGTATTCTTAGTTGAAAGCTAAACCTAGGAGGTTCATATGCTAATTTCTAAGCTTTTGAAGGCAGCCTCTTCTCTCAGGGCATTTTGACAGTTTTTCACCACTAGAGGGTGTTAGTTCACGTTTATCATATAGATAACACTGTGCTCAAGCACGTGGAGTTCCAGTGAGCAAGCTCTGATTGGCTAAAATGGACGTCTGTCAAAAGAACTGAAATAAAGGGGCAGTTTGCAGAGGCTTAGATACAAGGTAATCACAGAGGTAAAAAGTGTATTTATATAACTGTGTTGTTTATGCAAAACTGGGGAATGGGTAATAAAGAGATTATCTATCTTTTCAAACAATAAAAATTCTGGTGTAGACTGTCCCTTTAACTATTATGGATAACAAGCACTAAATGGTACCTGTTTCAGGGGCAGATGTGTCACTGTTATCCTGCTTTGTCACTTCCAAATATTTTTCTCTTTAGGAAACAAATATAAAAAAGAAATAGAATAAATAAACGTGAAATTCAGAATGATCTCTATAATGATTACTTTACTTTTAGTGAGATAGTATGAATAGAGCTTAGTACTCAAGAGAAAATCTAAACCTTTTTTTTAATAAATGTTTTGAATTAACAATTATGGCCTAGATTACCAGTGGAGTGCAAATTTGCGCTTTCGCAAGCACAATATTTGTGCTCCACTCAGTAATACCAGCGCATGCAAAAAGTTAAGTGTAATGCGAACGCGACCTCGTGTTTGCTTTGTCTGGAAGCATTGCGCTCAAGAGAGCTCACTTCCATAGGCTCTAATGGGAGCCTTGTTCACATGCCGTGAGACACGGCAGAGAACCTAGTGCAGCGCAGGGGGTTAGTTGGGCAGCGTTGGGCAGCAAATTTAAAATATATATGTATCTGAATATATACATATATATTTATGTGTTTATATGTGTATATACACATATTAACACATATAAGCATATACATATATATTAACAGTATAAACACAATCCCTATAGACTGCAATGTTAAAGTTGCTTTTGAGTGCTGTATTTTTTGTAACACCCTACATACTCTCACTTTAACCCCTTATAATTGCTTTGTGCAGTTATTTTATTAAAAAAATAAAGATGCTACTAATTTTTTATTTTATGAAGGGAACTGTGCTCTTTATTTGGGGGGCAATTGGGGGACATTTTGTTATTTAACCAGAGTGCAAAGTGCTACCGCGAGCTCATATATTTTAAATAACACCCCAGATGATTTGGCCTTTTTCTACTTGAATTAAGTTCATTGCATTTTTCCTGACCTATAACGAGTGTCTAATAGACAGCATTACTGTGAAAATGCTATGTCTAAACTAGTAGATCACAGAGCAGCCTACTAAGCTGAGATCATGTGACCCCCTTGTCTTTATGTGACCAGGGTTAGAGGTAAAATTAAATTTCAGATTTATGATCATACAGTGATTAAGAAATCTTACTAAATGAAAAATAATAATACTGATCATCATAATAATCTGAAAAACAAAAATCTGCTTTTATTGTAGTTGGCATACATAGATGTTTGGTTCTTATTTTTCCACTATAAAGGGCCTTTAATGACTTGTGCATAAATAGGTTATATGGGAAAATTGAAATTTGAGCAGACAATGCCACTGAGGATCTAAAACTTTCTAAAAGAAAAAAACTCACAATCTTTTTGAGGCTATCATGCTAAATTATCTGAAAACACCTATAGAGAAAGATTTTTCTTTACAAGAGAAACTAATGCAAATGATTAATTACAAACAATAACCCAATTAACCCAATATAATTTACATGTAATAACTTACTTTATGAAATCACTAAGATTTCATCAATGCTTTTTGAGACTGAAGTTTACCCATGCAAACTGAAATTGCTGTAATTTTACAAATTTGCTAGATTTTAATGAAAACAAATACATTAATACATGCAATTGGCCAACAAATACACTGTCATAATGTCTAAGTGGTGGAGTCCAATAGCATGTGGAAAGATAACATCATTTGGATGAAAGGGAGTAACCATGAGGACCAAAGATGGCATATAACATTCACAATGATCTACAGAATACGCATAGAATCTAATAGTCAGATAGGTAGGGACGTCTCACATACAGGTAACAAGTAAAATAGGTCCAAGCAAAGAAATGTAAAATGTTGTACATGTGCCAGATATAATGTCAGTCCACAACAACTAACAGCAATTATCTGTGCATGAGGCCTAAAAAGCAAGAGGAGCCAAAACATGCCGAGCGTCATAAAACAGCAAATAGGATAAAAGCACATGCCTTAGAGAGGCAGTCAGGATATATTGCCTGTGCATTGACATCTGTACTTAAATAATGTATGTGCCAAGTTAAACCTAGTTGGTAAAATACTCTCAATGTCTTGTACCTAAAATGTATCCCATTCTTAACAAAATAACTGGTAACATATGCTTAAGTTTTACACAGAACCATTCTTATGAATTAAATGAGATTAAAAGTGTTCCTTAATTTAGCAGTTATGTGACATTCTGAGTAGGGTCCAATGGGCTACATGCAATAACATCTGTGAGGTCCGTACACCATGGCATTGCACCTAGGTTTTATCATGAAAAGGGCTAAACATCACAATGATGAAGAATTGTAAGATCAGTCTCACAAAATCTAATGAACCTCATATCCTTTATTCTTCACGGAACACTTTATAAATGAAATAAGTAGCTCTTACATTGCTTTAACATAATTAGAAAAAAAAATTAAAATAAGTTACTTTTTTCTTTAATATTTTTAACTAAAACCTTTTAAATCTACTCAATCCAACTGTGCCTGTGTGTTACTGGTAAAGCCAAATCACACATTCCCCCCATCCCCCTTTTTTCCATTACACTAAATCCTGCACAAACCATATTTTTACACAGCAAGAACTATTTTACATAGCAAAAAAAATAAAATCGGAATATGCGATAGGATATATGCAATATGAAATCTAATGTACAATTAGTGTTAAAAAAATGTTTGTTCACTCTTAACTGCATTATTTTGGGTATAATGTGTATGTATGTACTATTATCAATTTAAACAGCTACAATTAAAAATGTATTCTTTGCTACGTATTATACACAGTACTAAAGGTACTAAAAAAGTACAGGTAGAAAACCCTTTATCCAAACTGCCTTTTAAGGTTTGGATTTCGTAATAGTTTGAATTTTGTAATATTTGCATCTTTAAAATGTGACAGTTGGGGGAGGGGATGGAACCAATGCGTCAATTTATGTAAGTGCAAGCGGATATGATTCAATATAGTGGATCATGTCTGCTGCACATCGATAAATGCCGACAGCATACGCTAGTGCAATGCCGCCCCCTGCAGATTCGCTGCCAATCGACTGCTAGCAGGGGTTGATTTCTGTCCACCGCCTCAGAGCAGGCGGACAGGTTATGGAGCAAGGGTCTTTAGATCCCTGCTTTATAACTTCTGTTTCCGGCGAGCCTGAAGGCTCGCCAGAAACACGGGACATCAAGCTCCATATGGGGCTTGATAAATTGACCCCCAAGTGTAAACAACAATATTATATATATTTAAGTAATATTTACATGTCACAATACAGCTTATACATTTAAGCTAAATGTAGTTTTATATAATTTTATATACTTAAATAATTTTAATACTTTTGTATACATAGAACCCTTAGAAAGATAGTAGAGTACTGTAATCAGAAAGGTAATATTTGTGTTTTAAATAAATATAGACTATTATTTGCCTTTTAGAACAAACACAAAAAACAAACAAACCAAAGACACAGGCAGAGAAGATTGTCACTTACAGGCAGGGGAAATAGCATTTTTTGTTCATTTTTTAATATTAATTAAAATGTTCTGATTACAGAATAAGTTTGGTATTTGGGATTTCTAATAAATACAAATTGTATGCTTTGAGTAATACATCTAGAAATGTCGAAAAAACAAACGGCTAGATTACGAGTTTTGCGGTACAGCTATACCCCTGAAAAATTGGTAATTGCGCGTGGAATGGCTAGGAACGCATAATACGAGTTGCGGCTGTATAGATATACCGCAAGCATTTTATCCTGTAACGCAACGTCCATTCTGCACTCAAAAAAATTACGTCTGAGTGTGGGATTTTCAGAGCGTCGGTATTACAGGTTGTGCGTTCAGGCTAAAATGCTTGTGTTACAGCCTATACCGACACTATTCATACCGCCATCTGAGTACAGTAGTTATGGATTTTGTGTAACAAAAATGTTTCACAAAACTCATAACTAAAATGTTACAAAGTACACTAACACCCATAAACTACATATTAACCCCTAAACACGACACCCTCCCGCATCGCAAACACTATATTAAACTTATTAACCCCTAATCTCCTGTCCACCCACATTGCGACTATTACATAAAGTTATTAACCCTTAATCTGCTGCCCACCCACATCACCAACACTATTTAAATATATTAACCCCTAAACCACTGCTCCCTGACAGTGCTGCCACTAAATAAACCTATTAACCCCTAAACCTCCGGGCCCCCACATCGCCGCCACTAAATAAACCTATTAACCCCTAAACCACCAGCCACCCACATCGTAACTACTAAACTAAACCTATTAACCCCTAAACTGCCGGCGCCCCACATCACAAAACACTAAATTAAACTATTAACCCCTAAACCTATGACCCCCCTAACTTTAAATTAAAGTTAAAATATAACTATCTTAAAGTAAATAAAAACTTACCTGTGAAATTAAAAAAAAAAACTAAGTTTAAACTATAAATTAACCTAACATTACTATTCTAATAAAATTTAAAAAAAAATACCAATTAAAAAATCTAAATTACAAATTTAAATAGACCTAACACTATGAAAAAATTACAAAAAATAATAAACACTAAATTACGAAAAATAAAAAACACTAAGATTACAAAAGATAATAAACAAAATTATCAAAAATAAAAACAATTACATCGATTCTAATAGCCCTATAAAAATAAAAGCCCCCCCAAAATAAAAACACTCCCTAACCTACAATAAACTACCAATAGCCCTTAAAAGGGCCTTTTGTACCTAATCTAATAGCCCTATAAAATTAAAAAAGCCCCCCCAAAATAAAAACACCCCCTAACCTACAATAGACTACCAATAGTCCTTAAAAGGGCCTTTTGTAGGGCATTGCCCTAAGTTAAACAGCTCTTTTACCTGTAAAAAAATTCAAAATTCCCCCAACAGTAAAACCCACCACCCAACCAACCCCCCAAAATAAAAAACTAACTCTAAAAAAACCTAAGATACCCATTGTCCCTAAAGGGGCATTTGTATGGGCATTGCCCTTAAAAGGGCATTCAGCTCTTTTACACTTTGCCCAAAGCCCTAATCTGAACCCCCCCCCCCAAAAAAAAACCTAACACTAACCCCAGAATATCTGCTCATGGTTCCTGAAGTCCGGACATCCATCTCCATCCAGGCTGCGAGAAGTCTTCATCCAGGCGGCAAGAAGTCTTCATCCAGGCAGCAACATTTTCATCCATCGCGGGGGCATCTTCTATCTTCATCCCTGCGGCGCAAAGCAATCCTGGACTGGCGATGACATCCTGCCCAGAGTGCCCTCTTCATACGGTCACTGCTGTACACTGAAGTTAAATGCAAGAAAGCCATTTCAAATGGCGTACCTTGCATTCCTATTGGCTGATTTGATTTGTCAAATTCAAATCAGCCAATAGGATGAGAGCTTCTGAAATCCTATTGGCTGTTCAAAACAGCCAATAGGATGAGAGCTACTGAAATTCTATTGGCTGATTTGAACAGCCAATAGGATTTCAGTAGCTCTCATCCTATTGGCTGTTTTGAACAGGCAATAGGATTTCAGAAGCTCACAGGATGTCATCGCCGGTCCAGGATAGCTCCGCTCCGCGCCGCCATGATGAAGATAGAAGACACCCCGCGATGAATGAAGATGTCCCCGCCTGGATGAAGACTTCTCGCTGCCTGGATGGAGATGGATGTTCGGACTTCAGGAACCGTGAGTAGATATTCTGGGGTTAGTGTTAGGTATTTTTTTTATTTTTTGGGGTGTTTTTTTTCAGATTAGGGCTTTGGGCAAAGTGTAAAAGACCTGAATGCCTTTTTAAGGGCAGTGAAAAAGAGCTGAATATCCTTTTATGGGCAATGCCCATACAAATGCCCCTTTAGGGGCAATGGGTAGCTTAGGTTTTTTTTAGCGTTAGGTTTTTTATTTTGGGGGGTTGTTTGGGTGGTGGGTTTTATTGTTGGGGGGACTTTGTATTTTTTTACAGGTAAGAAAGCTGTTTAATTTAGGGCAATGCCCTACAAAAGGCCCTTTTAAGGCTATTGGTAGTCTATTGTAGGTTAGGGGGTGTTTTTATTTTGGGGGGAGGCTTTTTTATTTTTATAGGGCTATTAGATTAGGTATAATTGTTTTTATTTTTTTATAATTTCGTTTATATTTTTTTGTTATCCTAGTGTTTTTTATTTTTCGTAATTTAGTGTTTGTATTTTAGATTTTGAATTTTTTTTAGTAGTGTTACACCTAGATTTAGAGTTCTGCGTTAGCCGTCAAAAGCAGCGTTAAGGGGTCCTAGCGCTGCTTTTTACCGCCCGCTGGTATTTAGAGTCAGGCAGGAAAGGGTCTAACGTTCACTTCCCTACCGTGACTCCAGGCTACCGCAGATCCCCTTACGCCAATTGCGTATCCTATCTTTTCAATGGGATGTGCCTAATTTGGAGTCTTGGGAGAAGTGAGCGGTAGACCCTCTACCGACAAGACTCCTACCGACAAAAAAGTCAGTAGTTAAGAGCTTTATGGGCTAACGCGTGAATATAAAGCTCTTAACTACTGTGCTCTAAAGTACACTAACACCCATAAACTATGTACCCCTAAACCGAGGCCCCCCCCACATCGCCGCCACTATAATAATTTTTTTTAACCCCTAATCTGCTGAGCGGACACCGTTGCCACCTACATTATACCTATAAACCCCTAATCTGCTGCCCCTAACATCGCCGACCCCTATATTATATTTATTAACCCATAATCTGCCCCCCCAATGTCGCCGCTACCTAACTACACTTATTGACCCCTAATCTGCCGACCGGACCTCGCCGCCACATACCCCTACTCTAACCCACCCAACCCCCCCTTAAAAAACCTATCGCTAACCCCCTGAAGATCTCCCTACCTTGAGTCGTCTTCACCCAGCCGATCAGAACAGCCAATAGAATGCGAGTTCAATACGATTGGCTGATTGGATCCTTCATTCGTTGGGAAGTCGTTGGTTGAAGAGGATGGCTCCGTGTTGGCTCCGTTGAAGATGGCTCCGCTCCGGATGGATGGAGATTGAAGACGCCGCCTGGATGAACACTTCTACCGGATGGAGGACCTCTTCTTTGCCGCTTGGATGAAGACTTCTACCGGATCAAGGACCTCCTCTCCGCACCTTTGATGAAGAATTCGGCTCGGCTGGGTGAAGACGACTCAAGGTAGGGAGATCTTCAGGTGGTTAGCGATAGGTTTTTTTAAGGGGGGCTTGGGTGGGTTAGAGTAGGGGTATGTGGGTAGTGGGTTGTAATGTTGTGGGGGGTATTGTATTTTTTTTGCAGGTAAAAGAGCTGATTACTTTTGGGCAATGCCCCGCAAAAAGCCCTTTTAAGGGGTAAAAGAGCTGATTACTTTGGTAATTTTTTATTTTGGGGGGCTTTTTTATTTTATTAGGGGGCTTAGATTAGGTGTAATTAGTTTAAACTTCTTGTAATTCTTTTTTATTTTTTGTAATTTAGTGTTTGTTTTTTTATATTATAGAATAGTTTATTTTATTGTATTTTATTTTAGGTAATTGTAGGTAATTAATTTAATTAATTTAATGATAGTGTAGTGTTAGGTTTAATTGTAACTTAGGTTAGGATTTATTTTACAGGTAATTTTGTACTTATTTTAACTAGGTAGCTATTAAATAGTTATTAACTATTTAATAGCTATTGTACCTAGTTAAAATAAATACAAAGTTGCCTGTAAAATAAATATAAATCTTAAAATAGCTACAATGTAATTATTAGTTATATTGTAGCTATATTAGGGTTTATTTTATAGGTAAGTATTTAGTTTTAAATATGATTAATTTAGTTAATTTTAGGAATATTATTTTGTTTAATTTAAATTATATTTATGTTAGGGGGGGTGTTAGGGTTAGAGTTAGGTTTAGGGGTAAATAACTTTATTATAGTAGCGGCGACGGTGCGGGCGGGAGATTAGGGGTTAATAATTGTAGGTAGGTGGCGGCGATGTTAGGGAGGGCAGATTAGTGGTTAATACTATTTATTATAGTGTTTGCGAGGCGGGAGTGCGGCGGTTTAGGGGTTAATACATTTATTATAGTGGCGGCGAGGTCCGGTCGGCAGATTAGGGGTTAATAAGTGTAGGTAAGGTAGCGGCGACTTTGGGGGGGCAGATTAGGGGTTAATAAATATAATATAGGGGTCGGCGGTGTTAGGGGCAGCAGATTAGGGGTTCATAGGGATAATGTAGGTTGCGGCGATGTCCGGATCGGCAGATTAGGGGTTAGTAATATAATGTAGGTGTCAGCGATAGCGGGGGCGGCAGATTAGGGGTTAATAAGTGTAAGGTTAGGGGTGTTTAGACTCGGGGTTCATGTTAGGGTGTTAGGTGCAGACTTAGAAAGTGTTTCCCCATAGGAAACAATTGGGCTGCGTTAGGAGCTGAACGCTGCTTTTTTGCAGGTGTTAGGTTTTTTTCAGCCCAAACTGCCCCATTGTTTCCTATGGGGATATCGTGCACGAGCACATTTTAGCTGCTTACCGCTACCATAAGCAACGCTGGTATTGAGGGTGGAAGTAGAGCTAAATTAGGCTCAACGCACCCTTTTTTGAGCCTAACGCAGCCCCTCAGACAACTCTAAATACCAGCGCTGTTTGAAGTGTGCGTTGGGAAAAAAGCAGCGTTAGCTACGCGGGTCTTTACCGACAAAACTCTAAATCTAGGCGTTAGTTTTTTAAAATTTGTAATTTAGTTTTTTTAATTGGTATTTTTTTTAAATTTATTAGAATAGATATGTTAGATTAATTTATAGTTTAAACTAAGTTTTTTTTATTTCACAGGTAAGCTTTTTATTTATTTTAAGATAGTTATATTGTAATTTTAATTTAAAGTTAGGGGGGGTGTTAGGTTTAGGGGTTAATAGTTTAGTTTTTGCGATGTGGGGTGGCGGCGGTGTAGGGGTTAATAGGTTTATTCAGGTGTTGGAGATGAGGGGGAGCGGAGGATTAGGGGTTAATAACTTTATTTAGTTGCTGCGATGTCGGGGAGCGGAGGATTAGGGGTTAATAACATTATTTAGTGGTGGTGATGTCGGGTAGTGGTGGAATAGGGGTTAATAATTTTTATTGATGTCGGGGAGTGGAGTATTAGGGGTTAATAGCTTTTATTAGTGTCGGCGATGTTGGGGAGCGGCGGGTTAGGGGTTAATATCTTTTATTTAGTGTCAGCGATGTCGGGGAGTGGCGGATTAGGGGTTAATAACTTTTAATTAGTGTCAGCGATGTTGGGAGCGGCGGAATAGGGGTGTTTAGACTAGGGGTTTATGTTAGGGTGTTAGGTTTAAACATAACTTTCTTTCCCTCATAGACATTAATGGGGTTGCGTCACGGCGATCGCCATTCTGCACTTCAGGTGGGTTTTTTTTTCTAACACTTTCTCCCTATTGATGTCTATGGGTGAAAGCGTGCACGAGCACGTAAACTCAGCCCTTGGCTTTTGTGTGCTATGGAGCTTAACGCACCATAACGCACAGCACAAGGAGGTTTTTCAGTAACTCATAATGACAGCACTATAGAGAGTAAAATAACGCATTTTTTTAAGTTATTTTCGCACCCTGTTTAGTGTAAAACTTGTAATCTAGGCAAAAGTGATTTAAATAGAACTCTAAGGGGCCGAATTATCAGGCTCACTGGAAATAGCAGTTATGAAGCAGCGGTCGAAAGACTGCTGCTCCATAACTGGTCCGCTGCCTCTGAGGCTGTGCTCTGCAATCTGCCCGATCCTATATGATCGGGCTGATTGAGACCCCCTGCTAGCGGCTGATTTTTCGGGAATCTGCAGGAGGCAACATTGCACAAGCAGTTCTGGTGAACTGCTTGTGCAATGTTAAATGCCGACAGCGTATGCTGTCGGCAATCAGCGATGTCTGTCGGACATGATACGCTACAGTGTGTCATGTCGGACAGACATTGATAAATCGGCCCCAATCTATTATGATTATCTTGCAATGACAGTTATTTGTAAAAGAAAGTTTTACTGAATTTAGCACAGGGTTTAACAGTAGCATGGGATACAGAGAAGTGTTGTTTATCGCTAGTAATTGTCATGAAATTAACTGTTTACATACACTTTTTAGATGCAGCTGATGATAATTAAAGGGACACTGAACCCACATTTTTTCTTTCGTGATTCAGATAGAGCATGAGATTTTAAGCAACTTTCTAATTATCCTTATTATTTCCAATTATCAAATTTTCTTTATTCTCTTGGTATCTTTATTTGAAAAGAAAGAATGTAAGTTTAGATGCCGGACCATTTTCGGTGAACAACCTGGGTTGTCCTTGCTGATTGGTGGATAAATTCATCCACCAATAAAAAAGTGCTGTCCAGAGTCTTGAACCAAGAAAAAAAAAAGCTTAGATGTATTTTTCAAATAAAGATAGCAAGAGAACGAAGAAAAATTTATAATAGGAGTAAATTAGAAAGTTGCTTAAAATCGCATGCTCTATCTGAATCATGAAAGAAAAAAATCAGTGTCCCTTTAACAGTTTTACTGCTGAAGATGAGAAGTTAAATAGTTTGGAAATGGCACAAGAAAGGGTAAATAATCTGTAACCATTGTCATAATACACCTACTTCATTAATTCTCTCACTCCATTTAAATGTCTGAAAATAAGCTGTGCTTCCAATTCAGGGTCCAGAAGATCATTCCACTCTTGTAATGTGACTTCATGGCGAGTTTTGTCACAGCCGGCAACTGTTAAACAAAAACGGATTTAAACTTGATTAAAAGAAAGACAGCAGCATTAAGTTCCTGAATTAGTTATACGTATTGTGAGGGTACTACCATATTTGACATGGGTACATTTGGGGTTAAAACTTTTTTTTTAATTGACTTTATTAGAAATCTAGTGAAAGGGTCCAAGAGAAAGAGATAGGGTCTCTTTAGCAGGTATGCTGTTAAGTTATAACTTGCAAATTACAAATCAATATTGCTTTAAACCTCAAGAAGGGAAACTCTTGGAAGCTTTTTTTTGTAATATATGTGAGTCCAATATAAAGGGATTCTGATTCACTTCAACTAACACAACCCATGTTGGAGTGTAAAATATTCTGGGGTGTCTATTTTAGATGCAATACCTCCTTTATCCTTTTGGTGGCAGCAGCTCCATTTCTCCCCTTTAAATACGCCAGGGTGATATGAACACAGCATATCATTGTTATTCACACAGACTTTTCTCACTGCAGACAGCCACTGGTTTAGTTCATTGACACACTAAAGACAGTATTACAACACATTAGTGAAAGCTCTAGTATCATATCTGTACATTAAGAAAATATATCAACTCTTTGCTTGTTTTTTTCTCTCAAAAGCATATAACACAAGATGGCTTGACAAAGTTTTTTTTTTGCATATGTCTCTGCAGATATTAAATTATTCAGAATGACTATTGCATTTTAGCAGTTTTAATTTTCTGGATATTAAAAGCTTTTCAGTTTCTGTTAGACATGGAAGTGCAGAACACTTATATTCCACACAGCCATTGGCTGCACACTCTAGTGACCTACTTATAACTGTCCCTAATTGGCCACAGCCGAGAAGGTAACCTAAGTTACAATATGGAAGTTCATATTGTTTTATAGACACTTATTAAACTTTACACTTATTTTGTCACTATTTAAAAAGCTAATGCAACTTTAGAAACCACATCTACATGTTATTCTCAGACTAATCTTTTTTTTTTAATACATCATTGTATATAGCATTAATTTAGTTTTTAATGTCCCTTTAAACTGACACTAAACATAAAGCCTCAAAATAAAATTAGGTTTTAATCCCATTTCTAGTTAGTTTAAAATGACACAGAAATGTAGTTACTAATAATAAATGTAATACAAATACATATGGTAATGTGTGCCACACAAAAAACCATAGCTGGCCCAAAGACAGTAGTTTGGGAGTTTTGGATTATTCTATCAACAAACATCTCCATTTGATATAGTTTCCTGGTACACAAAAATGTACATCTGGCTCCTCAATATGGTGGGTTGGCTGCTCCTATGATTTAAGCCCATACTATAAATGACTGCAGTATATAAAAAATACTATGGGCCAGATTGCAAGTGGCGCACTAAATATATTTTTTGCTCACGTGCTAAAGTAAACTTTTAACATGGGCAGGTTAGTGTGTTTATTACAAGTTTAAAGTAAAAAGTTAGCACGCGAGCGAAACTCAATGCACGTTAACTTTAGGACTTCGGATATCATGACCGTGCAAACTTCTTTTCCCCGTAGACTTCAATGGAAAAAAATCGCTTGCACGCTAACACAACATCACATAAGACTTACAGCGCAAAAGTGGAAAGTAGTTATATTTCACATGCCAATGTTCTTCACATAGAAGAAAATGTTTTTTTTTTTATTTTTAATGATTATTTTTAAATATATATCTATACCTATATATTAATATTAATATATGCAACTATATATATATATATATATATATATATATATTTAAATATTTAAAAATACTAAGGACATTCTCTTCTAATATTTAGTAAAACACATTAATATATATATATATATATATATATATATATATATATATATATATATATATATAACACATACACATATTTAGAAATATATATAATATATATACATTATAACCCTATCCAGTCAAACACCTTACCATATACCTTTCAGCCCTTATAAAAAAATATTAATATTTATATGATTAATTATTTTCAGAAATTGTATATAGGTGTGAAACACTTTATTTAAATTTATTGTGTTTGGTACCCTTTTATTTTTATTACTTACACTTTATGCTAGGTCTTCAGTTGCGCTTTATCAATGAACGCAAATCTAGTTTGTGCTGGAGCGCACCCTTTTACATTCAACTTGTAATATGCGTTAGCACGGTCATGATATTGCACTCCACTTCTAATCTAGCCCTATGTAAGTATTATATGTAATATTATAATAATACATTTTTATTGTGTAAACAAAAATTCAAAACACAACATATATTTTACTATGGCTTCAAACAACACATAATTTATTCTAATGTGACCTGTTCTATATTTATACAAATACATATACATATACATACATACATACATACACACACACACACACAAATTAAACCGCTTATAAATTATTTTTTCTTATTGGCTAATGCATGCACACCTGCTATTCATGCAATTACAGAATAAATACAACGAGTTTTCTTATGCATTTCTCATATTTCTTGTATTTCTGTTTTATCAGTACCTTACACTGCAAATATAATGCCTCTAAGTTTCCAGTTTCATCTGTGTAGATGATTTGCATTACATTTGAATTGCCAAAGCACTTCTCCTCTACTTTTTCCAAGGCTCTGACTCTTGAAAGAGGAATGAAGGAACTTTTCTGCACAAGATCAAAACATACAATTAGGCTGCAAAAATTGGGAAATCAGACAAAAGTCAAGAAGTGGTGATGGGTAATGTAATATAGAGTATTAAATACTTAGATCATTAAAGGGGCATGCAAATGCATTTGAAATTTGCAAATATATGTTGCCATCAACAATTAGGGTCTGAGCAAGAGAGGAATGTAGGTATATGAGGCCTACAAATGTTTACTTGAAAGGTCTCATGCACAAATTATTCAAAATTCACAGTTTAAAAAAAAAACCCATATTAAAAACAAAACTTCCTGTAATAGTATGGCGCTTAAAGGGATA
This sequence comes from Bombina bombina, assembly GCF_027579735.1. Taxonomy (NCBI): domain Eukaryota; kingdom Metazoa; phylum Chordata; class Amphibia; order Anura; family Bombinatoridae; genus Bombina; species Bombina bombina. Next base: position 664,260,570 of record NC_069501.1, read on the forward strand.
GTAAAGTCAAATTAAACTTTCATGATTCAGATAGAGCATGCAAATTTAAACAACTTTCCAATTTACTTTTATCATCAAATTTGCTTTGTTCTCTTGGTATTCTTAGTTGAATGCTAAACCTAGATAGGCTCTTATGCTAATTTCTAAGCCCTTGAAGGCTGCCTCTTATCTGAATGCATTTGACAGTTTTTCACAGCTAGAGGTCGTTAATTCATGTGTTTCATATAAATAACTGTGTTCATGCACGTATAGTTATTTTAGAGTCAGCACTAATTGCCTGAAATGCAAGTCTGTCAAAAGATCTGAGATAAGGATGCAGCTTGCATAAGCTTAGATACAGGGTAATAACAGAGGCACAAAGTATATTAATATAACAGTGTTGGTTATGGAAAACTGGGAAATGTTAAATAAAGGGATTATCTATCTTTTTAAACAATAACATTTTTGGTGTTTACTATCCCTTTAAATATGAAACCAAGAACAAAAGAGAATAAAAAGAAGACAAGAAAAAGACAAGTCTGAAATGTTATGTACTCTCCAAACTCTCACAGCACACCTCTCAGCATCTTGTAATTCACCCCAGAATCAGCTATGACTTGCCGCCCCACAAGTCAGTCCAAAGCTGATATTGAAGTAATTGATTAGATTGAGCATGAAAGGACAGTGTACTGCACCAGAGGTTGTTGCAAATTTGAAGTTTTAACAAAACAAATTAATGCAATTATTATTTATGCACCAATAATAACCATTTCATTGAGTTACTCATTGTAAGAAAGACTTTTATGACCTTTCTTATTAATAAGAATTCCTGCTTTCTATATCTTGCTGACTCAATTGAGTTATAAAAAACCCAAATTATGGATCCAACATATGATACCCAAAATAAACATACTAAGGGGCCTATTTATCATGATGCAAGTGTTCATGATCCGATATTGCAGATCATGTCCGCTGCACATCGATAAATTCCGACAGCATAAGCTCTCGGCATTTATCATTGCACCAGCAGTTCTTGTGAACTGCTGGTGCAATACCGCCCCCTGCAGATTCACGGCCAATCGGCCGCTAGCAGGGGGTATCAATCAACCTGATCGTATTGGATCGGGTTGATTTCCGGCAATGTCTGTCCGCCGCCTCAGAGGAGGCAGACAGGTTATGGAGCAGCGGTCTTTAGACCACTGCTTCATAACTTGTGTTTCTGGCGAGCTTGAAGGCTCGCCAGAAACACGGGGCATCAAGCTCCATACGGAGCTTGATAAATTGGCCCCTAAGAGTCAAAGTAATAGCAAACACAGTCATATATTTAATAATTTTATTTTTCGAGCATACATGGAATCATACGCAGAGTTCAGTGTTCACAAGGATTGGTAAAGGAGTAAGAGTTGATTCAGGATCCTCTCTAGGCTAATTTTATTATGTGCTTCTGAGGTGAATCTATGGAAAGCCAGGTTATAAGATTCTAAACTGAGAAGATTTTTACCAAAGATTAGTAAACTTTACCTCATAAGTTTTATGTTCCTTACATTTTCAACGTTCTGTAAAGACAGCTAATCTGAGGTAACCTTCAAAATTACATTTATTAAGCAGTTTTAAGAATTTCAAAATGGCACCTAACAGAATGTTTGAGTGAACATGAAAATGGACTACATTTTACGGATGTGTATTTTATTAAAAGGGTGCATACTTTACCTTGGAATATGGAGTTTTGGCAAAACTCAAGGCATCAACGGTTAATGACAGGAAGAATTTCTTAAAAGATGAAGCCATTAAGTAGCCTTTGCCTTTTGTTCTGTAAATCATTAGCTGCCCTTCTTTGACTGTAAGGCTTTGCAAATTTAATGCTTTTTGTAGATCTAATTCTGTAACAAAAAAACAATGAGAGTTTCATCTTACTTTTCTTTCTTCCAGAACTTGTGCTATTTAGTTTTTGTGTAGGCAATACAATATTTTCACACTAGATTCCATTTACATATAATGCTGCTACATTTAGTGTAAATAGCAGTAGTGACCCACTGCTTGGCTGCAATATGGTTTTCAGTGTGTCACTCTTCCCTTTTCCTGAGCATTGATACTTGTGCTCCTTTACGTGTACTGCCTGGCAGCCATGTTGGTGTATCTCTCTCTCGTTCCTTCTCAGGCCTTGTGCACAGCTCTGTGTCATATGAAGTAAGCTGAGAATTTCATCAGAAGCAGCAACAACACATTTTAAGTAAGATTTTCATGAGATATTCCTCTTTTGCAAAGGCTGGTGTTTTCAGCATGTAACACCACTTGATTTTGTAAATGTTTGCTCTGCCTCACACACCCTAGACAGGCAAAAACAAATTACGTAGCCTGTAAGTCAAACAGCATTTTAAAAACCTAGGTTACAGATTTAGTTTTCTGGGTTCTCTAGGGAGCATGGTACAAAGGGGCCAATTTATCATAGCCCGAATGGGGCCAAATACCCCTGTTTCCGTGCAAGCCTTTAGGCTCACCAGAAACAAAAGTTTAGAAGCAGCGGTCCTAAGATCAATAATCCTTAACTTGTCTGCTGCCTCTGAGGCTGCAGACATCAATCTGCCCGATCGAATATGATTGGGTTGATTGACACCCCTGCTTATGGCTGATTGGCCCCAAATCTGTAGGGGGCGGCATTGCACAAAGAGTTCACCAGAACTGCTTGTGCAATGTAAAATGCCAAAAGTGTATGCTGTCGGCATTCATCGATGTCTGGCGGACATTGATAAATCGACACCAAAGCATAATTTTTACACAAAACCAAGGGGTGTTTAATGTCTTTAATAAAAGGGCAGTTTTGTAAATGTGATTCTTGACGGGAGATCACTCAGTCAACAATATCATAGCTGTGGCAGCAAAGTGACAGTGACAAGGGACTGCCACAATGGGTAAAATGTCATTCGACCGACGGACAGGAGAAAAAAAGGAGAAACCATAGGGTGCCGTGGTGACTGAAGTTAAAGAAAGAAATTTATCAAACCTGATTAAAAAACCAGGGTGGGCCGTGGACTGGACACACCGTTGGAGAAAGTAATTTATCAGGTAAGCATAAATTCTGTTTTCTCCAACATTGGTGTGTCCGGTCCACGGCGTCATCCATAACTTGTGGGAACCAATACCAAAGCTTTAGGACACGGATGAAGGGAGGGAGCCAATCAGGTTACCTAAACAGAAGGCACCACGGCTTGCAAAACCTTTCTCCCAAAAATAGCCTCCGAAGAAGCAAAAGTATCAAATTTGTAGAATTTGGCAAAAGTGTGCAGGGAAGACCAAGTCGCTGCCTTACATATCTGATCAACAGAAGCCTCATTCTTGAAGGCCCATGTGGAAGTCACTGCCCTAGTAGAGTGAGCTGTGATTCGTTCGGGAGGCTGCTGTCCGGCAGTCTCGTAAGCCAATCGGATGATGCTTTTCAGCCAAAAGGAAAGAGAGGTAGCAGTAGCTTTTTGACCTCTCCTCTTGCCAGAATAAACGACAAACAGAGAAGACGTTTCTCTGAAATCCTTTGTTGCTTCTAAATAGAACTTTAAAGCACGTACTACATCTAAATTATGTAACAAATGTTCCTTCTTTGAAACTGGATTCGGACACAAAGAAGGCACAACTATTTCCTGGTTAATATTCTTGTTGGAAACAACCTTTGGAAGGAAACCAGGTTTAGTACGCAAAACAACCTTATCTGAATGGAACACCAGATAGGGCGGATTACACTGCAGAGCAGATAACTCAGAAACTCTTCTAGCAGAAGAAATAGCAACCAAAAACAGAACTTTCCAAGATAACATCTTGATATCTATAGAATGTAGAGGTTCAAACGGAACCCCTTGAAGAACTGAAAGAACTAAATTCAGACTCCAGGGAGGAGTCAAAGGTCTGTAAACAGGCTTGATCCTGACCAAAGCCTGAACAAAAGCTTGAACATCTGGCACAGCTGCCAGTCGTTTGTGTAACAAGACAGATAAAGCAGAAATCTGTCCTTTTAGAGAACTCGCTGATAATCCCTTATCCAAACCTTCTTGGAGAAAGGAAAGGATCCTAGGAATTTTAATCGTACTCCATGAGAATCCCTTGGATTCACACCAACAGATATATCTTTTCCATATTTTATGGTAAATCTTTCTAGTTACAGGTTTTCTGGCTTGTACCAGAGTATCTATCACAGAATCCGAAAACCCCCGCTTAGATAAAATCAAGCGTTCAATTTCCAAGCCGTCAGCTGGAGAGAAAATAGATTTGGATGTTCGAATGGACCCTGTACTAGAAGATCCTGTCTCAAAGGTAGCTTCCATGGTGGAGCCGATGACATATTCACCAGGTCTGCAGGAGCTATCAAAATCACCGAGGCCCTCTCCTGTTTGATCCTGGCTACCAGCCTGGGAATGAGAGGAAATGGTGGAAACGCATAAGCTAGGTTGAAGGCTCAAGGCGCTACTAATGAATCCACTAGAGTCGCCTTGGGATCCCTGGATCTGGACCCGTAGCAAGGAACCTTGAAGTTCTGACGAGACGCCATCAGATCCATGTCTGGAATGCCCCATAATTGGGTCAACTGGGCAAATATCTCCGGGTGGAGTTCCCACTCCCTCGGATGGAATGTCTGACGACTCAGATAATCCGCCTCCCAGTTTTCCACTCCTGGGATGTGGATCGCAGATAGGTGGCAGGAGTGATCCTCCGCCCATTTTATGATCTTGGTCACTTCTCTCATCGCCAGGGAACTCCTTGTTTCCCCCTGATGGTTGATGTAAGCAACAGTCGTCATGTTGTCTGATTGGAATCTTATGAATCTGGCCTTTGCTAGTTGAGGCCAAGCCCTGAGAGTATTGAAAATCGCTCTCAGTTCCAGAATGTTTATCGGGAGAAGAGACTCTTCCCGAGACCATAGACCCTGAGCTTTCAGGGAGTCCCAGACCGCGCCCCAGCCCACTAGACTGGCGTCGGTCGTGACGATGACCCACTCTGGTCTGCGGAAGCTCATTCCCTGGGACAGGTGATCCTGGGTTAGCCACCAACGGAGTGAGTCTCTGGTCTTCTGATCTACTTGAATCACTGGAGACAAGTCTGTATAGTCCCCATTCCACTGTTTCAGCATGCACAGTTGTAATGGTCTTAGATGAATTCGCGCAAAAGGAACTATGTCCATTGCTGCAACCATCAACCCTACTACTTCCATGCACTGAGCTATGGAAGGTCGTGGAACAGAGTGAAGAACTTCACAAGCGTTTAGAAGTTTTGACTTTCTGAGATCTGTCAGGAAAATCTTAATTTCTAAAGAATCTATTATTGTCCCCAAGAAAGGAACTCTTGTCGACGGAGACAGGGAACTTTTTTCTATGTTCACCTTCCACCCGTGAGATCTGAGAAAGGCCAGAACGATGTCTGTGTGAGCCTTTGCCTTTGAAAGAGACGACGCTTGTATCAGAATGTCGTCCAAGTAAGGTACCTTTGTGAAAATCCTTGGAGCAGTGGCTAGCCCGAATGGGAGAGCCACAAACTGGTAATGTTTGTCCAGAAAGGCGAACCTTAGGAACTGATGATGATCTTTGTGGATAGGAATATGTAGATACGCATCCTTTAGATCCACGGTAGTCATAAATTGACCCTCCTGGATTGTAGGTAAAATCGTTCGAATGGTTTCCATTTTGAACGATGGCACTCTGAGAAATTTGTTTAGAATCTTTAAGTCCAGAATTGGTCTGAAGGTTCCCTCTTTTTTGGGAACTACAAACAGATTTGAGTAAAAACCCAGTCCTTGTTCCACAGTTGGAACTGGGTGTATCACTCCCATTTTTAACAGGTCTTCTACACAATGTAAGAATGCCTGTCTCTTGCATTTGGTTTGAAGATAAGTGAGACATGTGGAACCTTCCCCTTGGGGGTAGTTCCTTGAATTCCAGAAGATAACCCTGAGAAACTATTTCTAGTGCCCAGGGATCCTGAACATCTCTTGCCCAAGCCTGAGCGAAGAGAGAGAGTCTGCCCCCAACTAGATCCGGTCCTGGATCGGGGGCTACTCCTTCATGCTGTTTTGGTAGCAGCAGCAGGCTTCTTGGCCTGCTTACCCTTGTTCCAGCCTTGCATCGGTTTCCAAGCTGGTTTGGTTTGCGAAGCATTACCCTCTTGTCTAGAGGCTGCAGAGTTGGAGGCCGGTCCGTTCCTGAAATTGCGAAAGGAATGAAAATTAGACTTATTCTTGGCCTTAAAAGGCCTATCTTTTGGGAGGGCATGGCCCTTACCCCCAGTGATGTCTGAGATAATCTCTTTCAATTCTGGCCCAAAAAGGGTTTTACCCTTGAAAGGGATATTAAGCAATCTTGTCTTGGAAGATACATCCGCTGACCAAGACTTTAGCCAGAGCGCTCTGTGCGCCACAATTGCAAACCCTGAATTTTTCGCTGCTAATCTAGCTAACTGCAAAGCGGCATCTAAAATAAAGGAATTAGCTAACTTAAGTGCGTGAATTCTGTCCATAACCTCCTCATACGGAGTTTCTCTACTGAGCGACTTTTCTAGTTCCTCGAACCAGAACCACGCTGCTGTAGTGACAGGAATAATGCACGAAATAGGTTGCAGGAGGTAACCTTGCTGTACAAAAATCTTTTTTAAGCAAACCCTCCAATTTTTTATCCATAGGATCTTTGAAAGCACAATTATCCTCGATAGGAATAGTAGTGCGCTTAGCTAGTGTAGAAACTGCCCCCTCGACCTTGGGGACTGTCTGCCATAAGTCCTTTCTGGGGTCGACCATAGGAAATAATTTCTTAAATATAGGAGGGGGTACAAAAGGTATGCCGGGCTTCTCCCACTTCTTATTCACTATGTCCGCCACCAGCTTGGGTATTGGAAAAGCGTCGGGGTGCACCGGAACCTCTAGGAACTTGTCCATCTTGCACAATTTTTCTGGAATGACCAGGTTGTCACAATCATCCAGAGTAGATAGCACTTCCTTAAGCAGGAGATGCTCTAATTTAAATTTAAATGTCACAACATCAGGTTCTGCCTGTTGAGAAATTCTACCTGAATCAGAAATTTCCCCATCTGACAAAACCTCCCTCATGGCCACTTCAGATTGGTGTGAGGGTATGACAGAACAATTATCATCAGCGCCCTCCTGCTCTACAGTGTTTAAAACAGAGCAATCGCGCTTTCTCTGAAATGCAGGCATTTTGGATAAAATATTTGCTATGGAGTTATCCATTACTGCCGTCAATTGTTGCATAGTAACAAGCATTGGCGCGCTAGAAGTACTAGGGGTCTCCTGCGTGGGCAAAACTGGTGTAGACACAGAAGGAGATGATGTAGAACTATGTCTACTCCCTTCATCTGATGAATCATCTTGGGCAACTTTACTATCTGTGGCAGTACTGTCCTTACTCTGTTTGGACGCTATGGCACAATTATCACACATATTTGAAGGTGGAGACACATTGGCTTTCATACATACAGAACATAGTCTATCTGAAGACACAGACATGTTAAATAGGCTTAAACTTGTTAATAAAGTACAAAAACCGTTTTAAAACAAAACCGTTACTGTCTCTTTAAATTTAAACAGGGCACACTTTTTACTGAATATGTGAAAAACTATGAAGGAATTGTTCAATTTTAACCAAATTTTCACCACAGTGTCTTAAAGCATTCAAAGCATTGCACCCCAAATTTCAGACCTTTAACCCTTAAAATGAGGAAACCGGAGCCGTTTACAGTTTTAACCCCTCTACAGTCCCAGCTCCAGCCTTTGCTGCGACTTTACCAAACCCAGGGGGTATACGATACCAAATGAAGCCTTCTAGGAACTTTTCCAACTACTTCCAGACCCACACACATGCAGCTGCATGTACTGCTCTCAAAAGTAACTGCGCAGTAATGGCGCGAAAATGAGGCTCTGCCTACTACAGAGAAGGCCCTTGCTGACTGGGAAGGTGTCTAAACCAGTGCCTGACGTAAAAAAACGTTCCCCAAAGTTATAAAGTGTGAATTTCAACCTCAAACTGTATAAAATACCCTAATAAAGCAATCGATCTAGCCCATAAAAGTGTCTACCAGTTTTATAGCCCATATTAAGCCCTTTATTCTGTTTGAGACTAAGAAAATGGCTTACCGGTCCCCATGAGGGGAAAATGACAGCCTTCCAGCATTACACAGTCTTGTTAGAAATATGGCTAGTCATACCTTAAGCAGAAAAGTCTGGCAACTGTTCCCCCCAACTGAAGTTATCTCATCTCAACAGTCCTATGTGGGAACAGCAAACGATTTTAGTTACTGCTGCTAAAATCATACTCCTCTCACAAACAGAACTCTTCATCATTTTCTGTTTCAGAGTAAATAGTACATACCAGCACTATTTTAAAATAACAAACTCTTGATAGTAGAATAAAAAACTACAACTAAACACCACATACTCTTCACCATCTCCGTGGAGATGCTGCTTGTTCAGCGGCAAAGAGAATGACTGGGGTGGGCGAAGCCTGGGAGGGACTATGTGGACAGCTTTTGCTGTGCTCTTTGCCATTTGGGGAGGAGAGTGTTCCCACAAGTTATGGATGACGCCGTGGACCGGACACACCAATGTTGGAGAAATATTGTTTTAGAAATATTGCCATCTAAGGGCTAGATTATGAGTGGAGCGCTAACAGTTACGTGCGAGCGATAAAGGGTTTATAGCGGGTGTTTGTGCTCATCGGGTTTACCGCTGGTATTACAAGTTGAAAGTAAATGTGATCGCTTGAGCAGAATCACAATGTACACTAGAATGATTACTGTGTCCTCAGAGATCTGGTTAACTGTGTTGCAAAACAAAAAACTTGCACAAAACACATCATAAATACATTACAAAGTACAGTTACACTCATAATAACACCATCTAATAAACATTATTAAAAAAAGAATTGCACACACGTTTTAAGAGCTCAAAGATATTAGATTCAGGTGTTAGAAAAAAAAAAGGCAGGCAAAGTCTTTAAGATAGAGATACACACATATACATGTCTAAAGATGGATATGTGTGTGTATATACGTATATGTATATATATATATATTTATATGTGTGTGTGTGTATATATATATATATATATATATAGTATATATGTGTATCTATATTTGTGTATTCATGCATTTATGCATTTAAATGTGTATTTATGTATTTACAGACATATATACACATATAAACACAAATACATACAGTATGTACACATACTGTATGTAGACATATATAGAAGTGCATTGGATCCCTTCCCAGTTAAGTAGATGAAAACATGTAAAAACATATTTATGCAATATTCATATTTAACAAATATTTAACTATGTATTTACTGTAAATATTTTACATTCCAATGTTCTGCACATAGCAGAATATGTTCTAAGTATTTCTAAATAGATATTCCTAAATATATATATATATATATATATATATATATATATATATATATATATATATATATATATATATAATCATGTGCATATATAGGTAGGAATAAGTATTTATGAATAAATAGAAAATATTCTGCTATGTGAAGAACAATATTCCTGTTGGGTTAGCGCACATGAGAATATGCAATCGGTTTTGTGCACAAATTGAAGACTTGTTCTTCTCTTACTGTCCTGGTCCTACAAGAGCACTACTTATGATGGTCTGTTTACAGTGGTCCTTCTGCCAACCTGCAGGTCTGGAGTGGGTTAATCCTTCAGTTAGTACAGTTCAAAAGTCTGCAGCCGGGACATTTATATTTGCGGTAATACTGTTGTAGTTAAGCTTACCTTTTCAGCGTATTATGTATTATAGATATTTGATATTATAATGTCTTTATGGTTAGCTTGTTATTCAATACTAGACAGATCTGACAATGCGGTTACAAGGTCACAGTCAGGGTGCCAGGAATCAGACTGAGACGAGAAGTGCAAAAATAATCACACCTTTATTAATAACAAAAAATAATAAAAAGTCCACAAGTCAAATAACAAGCCAGGAGTCAAAGCCAGAGCTGGTAGTCAGACAAGCCGAGTCAGGAGCCAAAGCAAGTAGTCAGACGAGCCGAGCCGAGTAGAGTCAGGAACCAGGAGGGACGTCAGACGGCCAGGTAATACACAGGAACTCACAAACAGGTCTGAGACAATGCAAGGGCAAAGCATACTGAACAGAGGCCCTTTAAATTATAAGTGATGACATCACAATTATGAGACTGCAACCTGTCTCACTCGGATGATGTACAACAGTCTGGCCATAAGAGGGCGTGCAGTAAATCAGCAGCATCATACACTCTGCACCAGATTCAGCAAGAAAAGGTAAGCAAAATGGCTGCCTGCAGCACATGGCAGACAAAGCAGGGAAAAAACACTGACAGTACCCTCCCCTTAATGACCCCTCCCCCGCGGGAGGACAAAATGCTTATGGAAATGGGCATGGAAGGCACGGAGGAGGGTGGGAGCATGAACATCAGAGGAGGGAACCCATGAACACTCATCAGGACCGTAGCACCTCCAGTGAACCAAATACTGTACGCGGCCCCTGGACTTACGAGAGTCAATAATACTGCTGACCTCATATTCTTCATGGTTGTCAACAGAGATAGGACGGGGATGAGGTAACACAGAAGTAAACCGATTACAAACCAATGGTTTCAAGAGGGAGACATGAAAAACATTGGAGATGTGCAGTGCAGGAGGAAGGTCAAGAGCGTAAGCCACAGGATTGACCTGTCGGAGTATTCAAAAAGGACCAACATAATGAGGAGCCAGTTTATTGGAAGGCACACAAAGGTTCAAGTTTCGAGAGGACAGCCAAACCCTCTCACCAACCTGGTAGGAAGGTGCGGGCAGACGCCTACGATCAGCCTGGAACTTTTGGCGCTGCATAGAACGATGAAGGCAATCCTGAATCTGCACCCACGTTGCTGGATATGCTCCTCCAAAGCCGGAAAACCCTGAGACATGAATGAATCGGGCAACAAGGATGGTTGAAACCCATAATTCGCCATGAACGGGGATAACTGGGAAGAAGCATTAATAGCTTTATTACGAGCGAACTCTGCCCAAGGTAACAGTTCAGACCAATTATTGTGGTGATCTGAGACATAGCAACGGAGGAACTGTTCCAGAGCTTTATTAGACCGTTCCGCAGCCCCATTGGATTGAGGGTGATATGCCGAGGAGAAGGAAAGCTGGATCCCCATTTGAGCACAAAAGGAACGCCAAAATCTGGAGACAAACTGGCTACCCTGGTCCGACACTATCTCCTTGGGTAACCCATGTAAACGGAAGACCTCCCAGGCAAAAATTGAAGCAAGCTCCTGAGCGGTAGGCAGATTCTTCAAGGGAATGCAATGTGACATTTTAGAAAAACGGTCAACCACCATTAGGATAACAGTATTGCCATTAAAAACAGGGAGCTCGACAATGAAGTCCATGGAAATGTGTGTCCAAGGGCGCTCACCATTAGCAATAGGTTGAAGAAGACCCACAGGAAGACGTTGAGGAGTTTTATTCTGTGCACAAACTGAGCAGGAGGCAACATACGCAGCAACATCAGAACGAAGACCTGGCCACCAGAATTGTTGCGTGACAGACCAAATAATTTGGTTCTTGCCTGGGTGACCTGTGGCTTTAGGATAGTGGTAAGTGTGCAAAAGTTTAGTTAGAAGATTCTTAGGAACAAAGCACTTACCACTAGGTTTCTCAGGAGGTGCATTGGTTTGTGCAGTCAGGATGTCCTCCCCCAAGGGAGAAGTCAAATTAGTATGTATGGTAGCCAAAATATGATCAGGAGGTATAACTGGAGTAGGTACAGACTCCTCCTTGGATAGAGGCGAAAATTGTTGAGAGAGGGCATCAGCCCTAACATTCTTACTACCAGGCAGGTAGGAGACCACATAATTAAACCAAGACAAAAATAGCACCCATCTGGCCTGTCGGGGCAACAAATGTTTTGCTTCAGATAGATAAGTTAAATTCTTGTGGTCAGTAAGAATGAGCACTGGTACGCTAGTACCCTCGAGAAGATGCCTCCATTCCTTGAGTGCCAAAATTATAGCCAGTAATTCCCTGTCACCAATTTCATAATTGCACTCCGCTGGAGACAATTTGTTAGAGAAGAAACAGCACGGATGCAAGGAACCGTCAGGTGTAGGACATTGAGACAAGAGGGCACCTACTCCAGTCTCAGACGCATCGACCTCAAGAATGAAAGGCAGAGCAGGGTTAGGATGCGCCAGTTCTGGAGCAGCAGCAAAAGCAGTCGTAAGACTATCAAAGGCCTTAATGGCAGTAGGTGACCAATGGAGTGGATCATTCTCTTCACGGGTCAAGTCTGTGATTGGTTTTATTAAGGAAGAAAAGTTTTTAATAAACTTTCTATAGTAAATGGCAAAGCCCAAACAACGTTGAATTGAGCTAAGACCAACTGGGCGAAGCCACTGCAGAACTGTAGACAACTTGTCAGGATCCATGGAGAACCCTGCAATAGAGATCACATAACCTAGGAAGGTTACTTGAGTCTGATGGAATTCACATTTCTCGAGTTTACAAAACAGGCCATTCTCACGTAGTCTCTGAAGTACCCATGTGAAATCAGAACGATGAGCCTTAAGTGTGGGTGAGTGTATGAGGATGTCGTCTAAGTACACCACCACACACTGTTGCAACATATCTTGTTGGACATCATTAATACATTCCTGAAAAACAGCAGGAGCAGTACATAGGCCAAAGGGCATTACAAGATATTCATAATGCCCACTCCTGGTGTTAAATGCTGTTTTCCATTTGTGGTCCTCCTTAATCCTAACGAGATTGTACGCTCCTCTCAAATCAAGTTTAGAAAAGACCGTAGCTCCCTTGAGGCAGTCAAAGAGTTCCGTAATGAGTGGAATAGGGTAGCATTCTTAATGGTAAGACGATTAAGACCTATATAATCGATGCATGGTCTTTCTTAACTTACCACCCTTTTTCTTCACAAAGAAGAAGCCAGCCACTGCAGGAGAGCAGGATTTGCGGATGATCCCCCGCGACAGAGCATCGGCAACATACTCCTCCATAGCACAATTCTCCGCAACAGACAGAGGGTAAACCCGGCCCCGAGGAGGAATGGCTCCGGGTCGCAGGTCTATGGCACAGTGAGGAAGCAACATACCGGCACGAATATTGTCAAAAACGTCTAGGAACTCTTGGTACTCCTCTGGCAATTGAGATACCAAAGAAGTGCACAAGACTTTGACTGATTTCCGAAGACAAGTGGAAATACATTGTGGAGACCATGACAAAATTTCGGACCTGCGCCAGTCGAGACTAGGATTGTGCTTTTGGAGCCAGGGATAACCCAGAACAACCGGAAAATGTGGAGAGTTAATCACCTGGTACTGGAGGGTTTCAAAATGGAGAGCCCCAACAGCCATGGATAACGGAGCGGTTTGGTGAGTAACGAGTGTGGGCTGAAAGGGCCTGATATCAATGCCCTCAATAGCAAGCGGAACGGACCGAGGCAATACAGGAATAGAATGCTTTGATACAAAAGCACTGTCAATGAAAAGGCCTGCAGCACCAACAACAGTCTGGGTGACTTTGGAGGAGTTCACCCAGGAAAGGACAAGGTTTCTCCTTTAGTGGTTCTGGGGATGAGGATAAACCACCCAAGGTCTGCCCCCAACAGGACTTTAGGGGCGAGCGTTTCCCAGCCGTGTAGGACAAGACTTTAAAAGGTGGCCCTGTAACCCACAATAGAGGCAGAGCCCCTCCCTCCTCCTAAAGGCCCTCTCTGCCATGGAGAGATGCGTGAATCCCAACTGCATCGGCTCAGCAGTACCTGGTGACTCGGGACCAGGAGGCATGGGAAGAGAGGGAGGCATGGGTGGGAACGAACATGTAGGAGACAACGGAACAGGAGGCTTCCGCAAGCGCTCCTTGAAAGAGGATCGAAAAAGACACCAATGCCTTGAGATCCTCTGGTAAATCTCTGGCAGCAACTTCATCTTTAATCACATCAGAGAGCCCATGAAAGAAGGCGGCAACAAGGGCTTCATTGTTCCAACCTACCTCTGCGGCACGCGTACAGAACTCAATGGCATACTGAGCAACAGGTCTCATACCTTGTTGAATGGACATGAGTTGTTTAGCAGCAGAGGAGGAGCGAGCCATAACATCAAATACCCTTTGAAAGGAGGCCATAAATTCAGGGTAATTTGAAATCACAGGTTTATTAGTCTCCCACAAGGGATTAGCCCAGGCAAGAGCTGTGTCAGAGAGTAACGAGATGAGAAATCCCACCTTAGCTCTGTCAGAGGGAAACGCCTGAGGTAACATCTCAAAGTAAATGCCAATCTGGTTAAAAAACCCTCTGCACTGAATAGGATCATCTCCATATCGCTGAGGTAGAGGTGCAGAACCAGACAGGCTCCTGGTAGGACTAGGTGCAGCAACAGAAACATGAGCAGCCAAAACTTGTGGGACACTGTGGTCCAAATGTGCAGTGCGAGTCAGCAGGGTTTGCGGGGCTAGTGCAAATTGATCCAAGCAGTGATCCAGTTCATCCATCCTGGAAATGATGGTAGGTAAAGGTGGATTATTAGCACCAACAGGATTCATGGCCCTTGCATAATGTCAGGGTGCCAGGAATCAGACTGAGACGAGAAGTGCAAAAATAATCACACCTTTATTAATAACAAAAAATAATAAAAAGTCCAGGAGTCAAAGCCAGAGCTGGTAGTCAGAGGAGCCAAGCCAGGAGCCAAAGCAAGTAGTCAGATGAGCCAAGTCGAGTCGAGTCAGGAACCAGGAGGGACGCCAGACAGCCAGGTAATACACAGGAACTCACAAACAGGTCTGATACAATGCAAGGGCAATGCATACTGAACAGAGGCCCTTTAAATAATAAGTGATGACACAATTCTGAGACTGTAACCTGTCTCACACGGATAATGTACAACAGTCTGGCCATAAGAGGGGGTGCAGGAAATCAGCAGCATCATACACACTGCACCAGATTCAGCAAGAAAAGGTAAGCTAAATGGCTGCCAGCAGCACATGGCAAACAAAGCAGGGAAAAAACCCTGACAGTCACCCTTATCCTGTGTATACCTCTTATATGTTTGTATTTACAGATGCAAATCACGTTTGATATTCCACTGCAATGTGTAGAGTAAGGGGGTTATATTCCACTTTGCAGTTCACTTATGGGTTTTTATTCAACTTTTTCTTTTTGGTACACCTGACTATATGAAATCAGTTTTTAATCTCCACATAATTTAAAATTAAAAGGAGGTTCATTTATAGGAATGCTGGTAACATATTACATATGCATTAGTGCTGTTCTCAATGCCCCTGGGCTCTGTTATGTTATTATTAAAAGCTGAGTTACTGTATGTGATCCTATTGAGTAGATTTATCAACCTGTCAATGTGGCTAATTCTGTGCGAGCCTTCAGGCTCATCGGAATCAGGAGTTAAGAAGCAGCGGTCATAAGCTCCTTAACTCGTCTGCCACCTCTGAGGTGGCCGACAGCAATGAGCCCTGCTAGCGGCAGATTGCCCGCGAATCTGCAGGGGGCGGCGGTATGCTGTCGGCATTTATCGATGTGCGGCGGACATGATGCGCTACAGCGGATCATGTCCAACAAAGAAAAACAAAGTACTAATGGCACTGCTGAAATTTGACGATTAGGGTAGCCTATTAATATCTGGGTTTATTGATAGGATACAATATCCACCAATTTATATTTTTGGCCCAAATTAGATATATTACAAGATGGCTGAGGTGCTGTGTACTGGTTTGAACAAAAGAACAAAATCAATCCTAGGATTGAAAAAAGTGTACACTTGTTTAGCACTCTTTCCCTAACTGATGGTGGCAATAGTTGGACAGTATATAGGTATACTAGAGAAGGAGGTGTGCTCAGATTTTTAAAATATAACCTTTATTGGGTAATTTAAAATAAAAACACAAACAAAATCACACACATACAATTAAGTTAAAAATACAGGTTTAGGTCAATTGGTTTTATTTCAATAATCATGGATTTGGAAAGAAGTTGTAACATACACTGGGTGTGATTCAACTAGAATGATTCTCTGTTGAGAGTATTTTATAGAAGTCCAATAGGGAACTTATACTCTTAACAATTGTGTTCTGTTTATTGGAGCTTTGACCACTTTCTTGTGGACTTTGCTATATATTTTTATCTCTAATTTAAGGTGGAATCCCGGTTGTGATACTTTTATGTATGAGGGCAAGCAGTTATCTGGTTGGTACTATGTATGGAGTTGTATATGTCACTGTATAGGGATTCAAGGTGGAAGTTTTAGTTACTTGTAAGATGCTTTATGTCCTCTTGTATATTACACTATTCGTAAATTATATGCATCGATTTATTTTTTTTTGGACTTCCAATTTTGTTCCTAGTGTCTAATATATTGTTCCATATATCTGAAACATTGTAAACTGCTATTGTAATGAATGCAGTACAGTGTCCCCCTTGGGGTAGGTAATGCTGACAGTCTATAAATGTATTAAAAGTAATGAACTTATATCTGCTACTATTAGATCTTCTATATATACATGCTGCAGATCTATGTCTTAAGTTAATTTGAAGAAAATATTAACTGGGCTATCAAGCCTGTTTGAGAGTATGCCACTGGTAAAGAGCTAGGTTAATCTGAGGATTGTTTTTTTCCTTTATTTTCCCTTCTGTAAAGCTTTTTCTATTCTCTTAACATAGATTTTATTAAATTAAATTTTCTAAATTGAGAAGTCACTTTGTATCTGGACAGGTAGATAATGAGCTACTTGATTCGCCAAGTGAAAAATGTTAATGTATTGTTGCAACTTAGCTCAACTTGGAAATTATCCTTTAATTTGGCACAATGTATATTTTCTCAATTTTGTAAGGTATGATCAATACTATGGCATAGTATCTGAACAGAGTTTCTTTTACATTACTTTATATTTGTATCAATTTCTAATGATAATATTTAAAATAGACTGTTAGTAATTAAATAAAAGGAAACACTGTCTGAATTGTTCTTGTGTTTCACTGCTGCATGTTAATATTTTGCCGGTAAATTCTTGCTGCTGTTTAAGTGATTAATAAGACTATATAGGCTGTGTATTCACAAAGGATAAGAAAAATATATCGCTACTGAATCTTAGCATTTAACATTACTAATAGCTTCTTATGACCACTTGGCAGAATGAAAAGAGTGTTAAGACTGTGAGTTCATATATGGTGAATAAGATAATGTTATGGATGTTTTGATTAACAATCCGTTGGTTCTACTCAGTATTTAAAGTGTCTTATTCACACATGGTGGTTATAAAAATAACGTGAGTGAACTGACCTCTAATCATTCATAAGAGTATAGTATATTTGTTACGATTAAATTAAGTTGGTACGATATACTGATTTCCCAGCCCCTTATTATTAGTCTAGTAATAAAATTATTTTGCTGCAAGTAGCAAGTTAGGTAATCGCTACTGTTACCAGATGGATCCCAACTCTGAGGTCTTATTCACATATAGCGGTTATAGTAGTAACTTGGATGCACCAATAAAAGTGAATTTTGTATCTTATTTTTGGTTAAGTTGTTACTTAAATTGTTCCGTATTGTATATCTATCTCCAGGCAGTGTAAGTTCTTATAAAAAATTATATAGATATAAAGTACTTAGTTTTGTTTTTAAAGTATGATATACTAGTTTCCAAGTCTCGTATCAATGGCCTTATAAATAGACTTAACTGCCGGTAACAATTACATCAACCTTGCTGTTTGCTAGATCAAACCCAGCTCAGGGGTCAGTTAATTTATCTATGTTTCCAAATCTTTAAGTTTAAATATTCTGGACCAACATTCCTGCTATGTTAAAAAAATGCTAACATGCATTCACGGCAAACAATTCCCTAACATGTTTCGCCACTAACGTGGCTTTCTCAAAGGGTGAGTATGTATGTGTGTGATTTTGTTTGTGTTTTTATTTTAAATTACCCAATAAAGGTTATATTTTAAAAATCTGAGCACACCTCCTTCTCTAGTATACCTATATACTGTCCAACTATTGCCACCATCAGTTAGGGAAAGAGTGCTAAACAAGTGTACACTTTTTTCAATCAGCGGATCATGTCCGTCGGCACAATAAAAAAAAGGCCCTCAAGTCTCTATAGTGTTTACAAGATATACTGTACCTGCTGTAAGTCTCCTTTGAAAAGTCAACATGAAATTGTTTACTGTTGTTGAGTATATAGTTTTTATAGTTTAGTCCTTAGAATCAATAGAGATGGGACTTCATACACGTGTTGTCTGATTGTTAGTTTGGTTCCTAGAATATTACGAAGACCATAATGGATTTTATGTTTCTCCAGTATATTTTTAATTGGGCCAGAGTAAGGTTTATATGGATAGATATCTAGATATCTTTATAATCTCTGTATTATACTTACAGAGACTATAAAGATATCTTATGTCTTATGTTTTTCTTAAAATAATATGTGAGACACTGTACCTTTACCTTTGTGCTGTTGATATACGTTTAAAGAGTCCAAAAGAAACCTGATAATTTGTTGTACAATAGAGAACCAGTGACGTGCAGTGAGGTCAGAGGCTGGTGAGGCACTAGATATGATACGCCGGAGAAACACATGTACGGAGGGCCACAAGTACCCCCAACAGGGCAGGTTTAAATGATAGCTGAACCAGTGCACAGGTGACATAATCAGGTGATGGGTGAGAGCAAGTTAGTAACCACTGAGTTACTGATCAGCTGATTACTTCACCTGTGCACTGATTCAGCTATAATGAAAACCTTGCCTGTTGGGGGTACTTGAGGACCATGGTTGAGAAACACTGCACTAAAGCACCAGCTCATAGGAAATGTATTGATTACCTGGAGAATAAAGCACACATACTCTGCTCACTGACACCCACACACACTCTGCTCACATACACACTCACACAATTCTGTGGCACAGTGCCAGTTACTAAGCAATTAGAATGATACACAATCTCTTCTCTACTCACTACTGTATTGTAAAAATAGAAATAATTTACCATACAAGTTTTACACAAAGGACAAGTTATCAATACTGCCAACACAACTGCTGCAATATGGTGTTCAAGAAACGCACGTGCACATCCCACTTAGGTATGCTCTTCAACAAAGGACACCAAAGGATACCAAAATAATGAAGTACATAATAATAAAAGTAAAATAGAAAGTTTATTTTTTTTATTTTTTTGTGCTATTTCTATCTAAATGATAGAAATGTAATTATGACTTTCATGTTCCTTTCAAAAACTAATTTGATTTGCTGACATGGGGCCAGTAACAGTTGATGCTAATTCTCAAAATATAAATAACTAGAAAAGTCTATTAAAATAGCATGCTCTACCTCAATCATGAAAGTTTAATTTTAAATATCTCCCTTTGACTATGTGTTTAACCAGTTACTTTACAGTGGCATTATTTCTAAAAAACATTTAACTGCAATAATTACATATATTTTTTAAATGACTCATTATCTCCTTGTATAAAACTTGTATAAAAGCAGCACATATTAAAAACACAATGCAACCACTTTCAATTGCTTTGTGAATTACAAGTTAACAGCAGTCTTTAAATAAATGGAGACACAGAGAAAAATAAAAATAGATACTGCATCCTCTGACTGAACAGACATAACATATATGGAGTTTGTACCTAATTAAATCAAATAACCATGAAAAAGGGAGGCTTAGCAATATTCAATGTCAAAAACTTTAATTTAAATAATGTGGACACTGCACACTTAACTTCAAACTCTGGGTTTTAAATTATGGATTTAAATTTCAATTGACTCTTTGACTTCCCGTCAGTATTGGGTTATGCTCACTTACTGTCCCCCCTGTTAATGAGCTGTATCTGAACACAATTTGTGAATCACAAGAGATGTAGAACACTACTTTACTCTTCTGCTTGGTGTCATCTGTTCTTAGGTTACCTCAGCTTCCAGTTGTGTCACATGACCCTGCTCACTGCATCCTCCTTCTGATTAATCTATATATCCTTCACTTGCTAGGAGGCATCAAGAGGGGTGCCTCCTATTGGTCCCAATTTTTGCTGCTAATATATTGACAGAACACAGGTTGCGCTGCAGCACAGCTTTTCCTTTGACCCATGTACTGCAATGGAGAGAAGCGTTCCTGTACCTGCCTCTCCATAGCATTACATGGGGGGAAAATATTTTTTTTTTTTACTTTTTTTTTTTTAATTAAAATTTAATTAAGCTTTGGCCATATATGGCAGGGTAGGCACTGCCTCCCCTGCCTCCTATGAGTGCACATCCCTGTAGAGAACACTATATATATTTTTGTAACTATCTCCTGATAGTTGATTATTTTAGTTAATTGAAGCCCAAGAGTGGATTCCTTTAACAAAAGGAAGTATAAAAATCACGAGGTTTATCTAGTTTCTGCTAAAATATGTTATTCAGTTGGCTAGAATGTTGTAATCATACTATGGATAGTCTTGTAAGCTTTTTCCTTTCTTTCTTTCAAATGTTTGTTCACCTATATATTTGTGGGTTCACACATTCATGTTGTGTTAATGGAGATGTGAATATTCTTTAAAATGTCTGTAATTGTCTAGGCAAACCTCAATAATAAGAAAAAAATGCAATATCTACCTTCTTTCTCTTCGATATCTATAAGTTTAATTATGAACTCTTTCAACTGCGAGACCCCTTGCTGAATTGTTGGTTGTAATGGAGCCATCCAAGATTCCTTAGCTCTGCTTGCTGGAGCATCCATGTTTCCTACATTCTGAACAGCCTAAAACACAAATAACTGAAAATATAATTTAATCATATGAGGCACTTAAAGAACATCTTTATAAAGTGGGGCTCTAACCCACTTTTTGCTTTCAACAGCAAGAAAATATACACAGGAACACAAGAAAATGCATTCTATACAACTTTATAGGTATAGCTCATAAGAAAATATCGACATACCACCTACAGTAACTACCTGCTCATACATATGATGATTTTTGAGGTATTATTAGAGAAAATTAATAATTAATTTTATTGCCTGTTCTTTGATGCCTTGGGGCATATTTATCAAGCTCCGTACGGAGCTTGATGCCCCGTGTTTCCATACGATCGGGTTGATTGACACCCCCTGCTAGCGGCCAATTGGCAGCTAAGCCACAGGGGGCGGCATTGCACCAGCAGTTCACAAGAACTCCTGGTGCAATGATAAATGCAGAGAGCGTCTGCTGTCGGCATTTATCAATGTGCAGCGGACATGATCCGCTATATCGGATCATGTCCGCTCGCAACAATCATAAATATGCCCTTTAATACCCAATACTCACAGCTTCAAAGCTCCTATCTATTTTATAAATTAAAAAAAAATAACATGGAATGAATATATTCTGATACTAAAATGGTAAAACAGATGTTTCCCTTGATATCCATTCTATTATTTCAATAATTCTAAAGAATAAATAGTAAACATATAGGGCAAGATTACAAGTCGCTCAGCAAATCTGTTTTTCGCAGTTGCGAAAATACTGCGTGTACGTTATGGCTTTTTTGCATTTGGGGTTGCGCAGGTATTACAAGTTGCAAAATAACTTATTTTGCGCATGTGTTGACTCGCGTAATGCAAAAAGCCAAATCGCGTGTGCGTTCACATATTCCCCCATAGAAGTCAATGGAGAAGACAAATAGAAAAAAAACCTAAGACCCTAATCTGTTGTGCAAAGCCCATGACGTATTCTCCTCAAAAAGTGTACATGAGAATGCAATTATTTCATATAGCAAGAATGTTTTATTCTTTTCATTTATAAATAAATATTTCTCTATATATGTGATGATTTTTGGACTGATATATCTATTTATTGTGAGATATGTATATGAATATATATGTCTAGATATCTCAAGATCTATATGCGAATATCTCTTTGAAAATCCTTCTGAGATATTTTTTAATGTGCATAAGATTGTAATGTGAAATATTTTCATTAGCTCCATAGTTAAACATCTCTCTCTCTCTATATATATATATCCATGTTTCTCTATGTATGTGTATGTATGTCAATGTAAAATCCCTGCGTCGGCTTTTTTTTTTCTAACACCCGAGATCTTGTATCTTTGAGCCCTTATAACTTTTGTGTGCAATATATTTTTAAAATCATTTTTATTAGTCAGTGTTATTATGAGTGTAACTGTAATTTGTAATGTAATTTTGAAGTGTGTTGTGAATCTTTTATGTTGCGGAAAACTGTTAACAGCTCTTCGAGCACAAAAAGGATTTTTCAAGACTTGTAATATCTGCGCAATGGAAATTTAATGTGAAAAGACCATATCGCATGTGGAAAACTCATATTGCGTGACTTGTAATCTTGCCCATACTATATGTAACACTCAAATACTGAAATTTAACTGAAAAGATACTGAATACTTTTCTAATAATTTTTGACTGTACTGAGGGGATTTAAAGGGTCATTATACACTCATTTTTTCTTTGCATAAATGTTTTGTAGATGATCTATTTATAAAGCCCATAAAGTTTGTTTGTTTTTAAAAATGTATAGTTTTGCTTATTTTTAAATAACATTGCTCTGATTTTCAGATTCCTAACCAAGCCCCAAAGTTTTATGTGAATACCGTCAGCTACCTTCTCCAGCTTGCTCCTGCTTGTGTAAAGGGTCTTTTCATATGCAAAAGAAGGGGGAGGGGGGGGAGTGTCTTATTTCCCACTTGCAAATAGTACGTTTTTAAACCATTTTATACTGGATTTTTATATCAGTATCTGTGCATCTTATTCTTTATAGTCGTGTCTATTACATGCAGTTATATGAAAATGAGTGTATACTGTCCCTTTAAGTATTTCTTATACTGAGGTATCAAAAGCATTGAAAACCCGTTTCCATTTATTATTACAGGTAGAAAACCCTTTATACAAACTGCTTGGGACCAAAAAAAGTTTGCATTTTGGAATAGTTTGGATTTTTAAATATTTGCATCAGTAAAATGGGACAATGGAGAAGGGACGGGACGGAGTGTAAACAAAAGTATCTTATGTTATTTAAGCAATATTTAAATGTCATTATACAGCTTTACATGCAACCTAAAAGTAGTTTTAAATAAATTGTAATACTTTTGTATACATAGTACCTTTAGAAAGATAGTACGGTATATAAGAAAGGTAATAGTTGTTTTAAATAAAGACTATTATTTGCATTTTAGAACACAAAAAAACAAACAAAAACAAAGCCACAGGCAGAAAAGATTGTGACTTACAGGCAGGGAAAAATAGCACTTTTTGATATTTTTTTTTTTTTTTTTAAAATATTAATTAAAAAGTTTGGATTTCAGAATAAGTTTGGATTTTGGAATTCCAGATTTCGGGTTTTGTACCTGTCTCTTTAATGCCTAATAACTACAACAAAATACACCAAGGATACAATTGATAGTGTTGCACAGCAGAAATATCAGGTTGATAAAAATATAATGGGGCGGATTACGTGTTAACAGTTAAGTGAGAGAGATAATTGGTTTATTGCACGTGTATGTGCTTGTCGAGTTAACTGCTCGTATTACAAGTTGAAAATAAACGCGATCACTTGAGCGCAATCGCAATTTACGCTAGAATGATTGTCACATCCTCAGAGTCCTGGTTAACTGTTTTGCAAAATAAAAATAATTTCACAAAACATATCACAACATCTAATAAAAATTATTCACAAAAAATATTGAATACAAAAGTTATAAGGGCACAAAGATATGAGGTCTCAGGTGTTTAACATTGAGATACATACATATACATGTCAAAAGATGATGGTTAAAAGTTTGTCTATAATAGAGGTGGGTTCTACACTTTAATGTCTTATTTTAGCAACCTTAGCTTGTACCCTATCAATGGCTGCACAGTGGAGATGGCAGAGGATATAAATATTTACTTATTCCTACTTTTCTTATTTATCATTCTCCTTATCCTGCTGTACTATAGGATATGTAAAAAACTACATTGTAAAGGTATGGCTGTTAGTGCTTTTAAGAAGTAGGGGTGCTATAGTAATAAATGTGCCACCTCCATAGTAACTGCAAAACAATTGTGTGTAAGAGAGTTTGTGTGTTAGATAGTGAGAATGAGAATATGAGAGAGTGAGAAATAGGATGTGTGTGTGAGAAAGTGAGAATATATGTGAGAGAAACTGTGTGATAGAGTGCTTGCAAGTGTGTGTGTCTTATTTGTAAGTGTGTGAGAGTTAGTTTGTGTGAGTGTGCAAGAGAGTGCTTGTGTGAGAGAGTGTTTGTGTGTGAGAGTGTTTGTGTGTATTTGTGACTGTGTGTGTGTGTGTGTGTATGTATCTGAGTGTGTGTATATCCCTGGCTATTCCCACCTCCTATAACCTCCGATCTAGTACCAGCACATTATTTAGCTTGCCTCATTACAAAAAGAAAGCAGCTTGATCCTCCTTTTCCTACAGAGCGCCACAGTTATGGAACGACCTCCCGCACACTTTCAAACCTTCCCCAAGCCTAATATCCTTTAAGAGATCCCTCTCTACATATCTCAAAACAGAATGCACCTGTCATGGTTGATTATATATTTCCTACCTGTTCTATGTTAAATTTTGGGGCATATGTATTATTATTGTTTTTTATTTTATTGTACCCATTGTATCAATGCAATGTTTTGTGGACCCAGGACATACTTGAAAACGAGAGAAATCTCAATGTATCCTTCCTGGTAAAATATTTTATAAATAAATAAATAAATAAATGTGTGTGCAATTATT
The DNA here is from genome assembly GCF_027579735.1 of Bombina bombina. NCBI lineage: Eukaryota > Metazoa > Chordata > Amphibia > Anura > Bombinatoridae > Bombina > Bombina bombina. The sequence continues at coordinate 664,285,325 of NC_069501.1, forward strand.
CCTGCCTCAGCTTGCTGCCATGTGAACAAGATTATTCTCTTTTTAGCTATGAGAAGAAGTGTAAAATGTTTATTAGTATATAATTGTATACAAAGAGTGTTTTATTCTTAATACAAATGTATATTAGAAGGGTATAACAGCGTAATACAAGTTTACACATGACATTGTGAACATTTGTAGTTGAAAAAATTGGACCACTAAGACATTTCATGGGATCACTAGCTCTTGGGCAACTTTTTCAAACCTTGTGTGTATATATATTATATATATATATATATATATATATATATATATGTGTGTGTACATATGCATTTATGTAATTATATGTGTATTTATGTATTTACAGACATATATACCCTCTTAAGGACCAGTAACGTACCATGTATGTCACTGGTCTTTCTATGGGGATTGATTTTTTCATAGCACATAACACCAGTGGCGAGACCACGCTATTATGGAAGGCCTGCAGGGAGGGAGTTCATAATAGCGTGGTCTTGCCACTGGCAGCACAATCCACGCTATCATGATATGAAAAACTCTTAACGACCATGGTCATTAAGGGGTCAAACATATAAACACATGAAAACATATGTACACATATATAGACACATACATATATCTTTATATATCTCTCTCTCTCTCTCTCTCTCTCTATATATATATATATATATATATATATATATCCCATGTGTATCTGTACTCTCAATCCAAAAGTAGTCAGCAACCAGGGTGCTTTATTATTTAACTGAATCCAGCGAGTGCAGTCCTTACTTGTGGATATATATATATATATATATATATATATACATATACATATATATATATATATGTGTATGCAAGGATAGATACAGCGCCTATATATCCATTAAAGTATGGGGTATGTACAGGAATATGAATGAAAAAATAATGAAATAAAAGATAAAAAATATATAAAATATAAAACAATGTTCATATGAGTCCTAAAAATGTATATAGTCTGTAGTATATCTCCAGCTATAGTGGATATGCAGTAATAGATTTTATATAATACCCTTACCAGATATTACCCCAATCTAGGGGTCGATCCGATAAAAATCGTCGCCCGCAAAAGTCGGCGACGCCAATATTTGCGCGGGTTTGGTATCCTATATACGGCGTAACCTAGAAGTTACGCGCGTATATTTCTGCCGTCGCCCGTAGTTTTTTGGGCCATAGGCAGGTATACCAAACCCGCGCAGTTTGGTATCCAATATACAGCGTAAGGACTTACGTGGCGAAAATGGAGAAATCTTACTCCATTTTCACCTCGCCACAAAAAGCAGCCGTAAGAAGCCTTACGCTGACTATTGGAGCTCCCTAAACTGGCTGCTAAAATAAACCTAACACCTAACGCATGCGCAATGTCTATCTCCCTGTCAACCGCGATCCCCCGCCGCAATCCATAATAAAGTATTTAACCCCTAAACCGTCGCCATCTACATAAACTAACCCCCTACTTTGAGCCCCTAAAACTGCCACCATCTAACTGATCTATCCCCTAATGTGAACCCCTTACACCGCCGCCATCTAAATTAAAATTATTAACCCCTAATTTAATCTACCTACCCCGCCGCCAGCTATATTATCTATATTAACCCTAAGTATATTATAGTTAATATAGTTATTACATTATATATATTAACTATATTAACCCTAATTATATTGATTATATTGAATAAATAGTTACCGAGGCGAGAACCCCCACGAACTACCAGGAAACAGGACCTGTTTCCTGGTAGTTCGTGGGAGTTCTCGCCCCTGTAACTATTTATTCGGTTTATACCAAGACAGAAAAAGTACTCTAAGAGGCCAACCACCAACCCACAGGAAGTGTAAGGGATTTATTCACCACCAGAAACACATCCCTGCATACTCCAGGAGGCTAACGAAAACGAAAAGAGGCATCACATCTGGATACAAGGAGGAGATTCAACCATCTATATATACCCCCAGTGCGGCATACTTACCTCATTAGATTGGGGTAATATCTGGTAAGGGTATTATATACCATCTATTACTGCATATCAACTATAGCTGGAGATATACTACGGACTATTTTTTAGGACTCATATGAACACTGTTTTATATTTTATATATTTTTTATCTTTTATTTCATTATTTTTTCATTCATATTCCTGTACATACCCCATACTTTAATGGATATATAGGCGCTGTATCTATCCTTGCATACACATTTACTCTTACTGTCTGGGGTCATACATCTCAATCAGAACTTGTCCTATATAGCTGCCACTATATCCTACATATTATTGACTAGCGCCTACTATAGAGTATCACTTGTATCTACTCAGTATACTGAGTGGAAACATTTTACTTGCTCCTCTATATATATATATATATATATATATATATATATATATATGTGTGTATATTGGAGCCCTTTAAATTTAAGTAGATGAAAACATGTAAAAGCATATTTATACAATATTCATATTTAATAAAGGTCTTAACTATGTATTTACTGTAAATATTTCACATTCCAATGTTCTGCACATAGCAGATTATGTTCTATGTATTTATAAATAGATATTTTTTTGTATCTGTATATATCTATACCTCTATCTATCTATCTATCTATCTACCTATCTATCTATCCAGTGGCGTCACTAGGGTTGGTGTCACCCGGTGTGGTAAGTCATGGTGTCACCCCCCCCCCCTAGAAAGCAGACACACACAAAAACACAGGCAAACACTCAGACACACTTAAAAACATACACAGATGCACACACAAACACTCGGAAACACACTCAGACACACACACAATAACACACACACAAAAACACTGAGACACACAAAAACTCAGCCACACACATACAAAATATGTAAACTGCACTGCATTAATTATGAAGCTCATGCCTAGAGCTGCTCCCTGGCTCAGCGGAACATCAAATGAAAGATAAACAGAGCACTCTAAAATAAATCACTGAAGAAAAGGTTTAGGCACGCAAACTATGAAAATTCTGCTCTCTGACTCTGTTCCAAGTCTGTCAGTGCACAGCCCTGGGCCGCATGTCACTGAGCAGTGAGCACAGATAGGCAGGCAGGTTTAGGCTAGCAGCGCAACTTTGCAAGCCCCACGGCACACCCACAACATTCATAGTGAAATTGGGCAGGGGAGGAGCAAAGTACAAACAAGCAAAAGCAGCCGGGAAAACTATTTGTTGAAATTGCAGCACTGGCTCAAGCGGCAAAAAAATTGTGTGTCTACAACTTCCCCAGTCCCACTAATGTTCACAAATGCCAGCCTCTAATAAAATAATCTATGCATCTCAACATTGTATTTCTTTGAATTTCAATAAAATTAAAAAAAAATTTTTTTTTTGGTGTCACCCCCTGAAGGGTGTCACCCAGGTGCGGCCCGCACCCCCTTAGGGACGCCACTGTATCTATCTATCTATCTATCTATCTATCTATCTATCTATCTATATATATATATATAGGTATAGATATATTTTCCCAAAATACTATCATATATATGTAAAAATATGTATTTATGAATAAATAGAACATATTTTGCTATGTGAAGTACATTGGAATGTGAAATATTCATATTTTCATGTCGGATTAGCGCACATGAGAATATGTGATCTGGTTTGCGCGTTTACTTCAGTTCAGTAGGAGCATTAAATAACAATCCACTTGTAATCTAGCCCAATGTGGGACGTGATTAAAAGAAAGCGTATAATATTTGTGAGCAAATCAGTGTCAGGGGATGGTGTTATGAATTCTGTAAAACCATACACTCCTCAGCTAAGATGTAAGATCCTTATTCCGAATAAAAAGAATACACACAAGGTACAGCTTGACATGAAACAATGAAGTGTTGCTACCTTTGCTAAGAGGAGTAAAGTGCGACTCGTGCGAGCATCTGCGTGTTTTTCTCTAAGATGAAAAAGCTTTGGAGACATTATGGCAGGCGAAAAAAACCGCAGACATAAGAAACTTGTCACTGCAATGAACTTTACATTCTAGAAGAAAAGGGGAAAAAAAACAGTCAGTTTAATCACCAAGAAAAAAAAAAAAGATTATAGTCAACTTTACTTTTTATAATGTACTCTGTAGAACAACGCGTTTATAAAACGCTTTTAACATGCAAATACAGTAAAATATTTCAACATACCACATGTTTATTTTCAGGAAATCTTTCTTCCACACGTTTGTAAAGTTGCCTGAAAGTTGCTCGTATGGTTGCAGGACAAAGCTTTACTGATTTTGCTATTGATATAAGGAGGTCTGTCAAGTATGACTGAAGACACTGAGCACTCTGCTGTATTAATTCCCCTTCTGTCTGGATCCTGTGTAAGCCGGAGCACCTGAAGAGAGACATTGTAAGAATATACCTTCTAGTGCAGCTCTGACCAATAGGTAGAATAGGATCTACCAGTAAATCTCTAAGTGCTCGATTTATCAAGCTAGGGCGGACAATATGCCCCCCTGTCAGCCTCAGTTTGCCTCTTGCGGGCAGAAATCCGCTGCCCAAATTCAGCATTGCGCAAGAGCCCTATTTTACGCTCTTGTGCAACACCGCCGCGGTCAGTCTCCCTAGTTGGACGAGACTGGGGAGATAGAAATTTTCCACCTAAGAAGTAGAGAAGAGGCTAGGAAGCAGCGGTCTGATGGCCGCTGCTTGATAAATACTGACTGCAGGTTATCTTGTGAATAGCTTGATAAATCGAGCCCTAAGTGCTGAAATACTGTTGTGTGATTTCCCATATCCCTCTCAGACAGAAGTGATAGTGGGTCTCAAGTTAAAAAAATTGTTTTTCACAGCAGTGCACCAGTAAAGTGGATTGATTTTTTTTAAAAAAATGGTTATTATACTTTAATCTGCTTTTTTTAAGAAGTTTATCAGTGTGATTTAAACAAAGATCAGCCTCATATGCAAGCTCGGATTGTCTTCTGCTTTCTTCTGCTTAGCACATACACAAGTAAATTCCACTGATAAACTTCTTAAAAAAGTAGACTAAAGTATGCTCACCCCTGTTCTAGCGAAATGTGTGTAATAGGGCCTGAAGGTTCACTTTTTATTTTAAAGATAACATTATAGTTTGCATTACTTGAAAATAAATGGAAATAACCTAATTACTTGATGCTGTTGTACAGTAACAAAAGTGATGAGACAAAGCAACTGATACTGGTGTTTAAAGGGACATAAGACCCCAAATGTTTCTTTCATGATTCAGATAGAGAATGCAATTTTAAACAACTTTCTAATTTACTTCTATTATCAAATTTGTTCTCTTGGTATTTTTAGTTGAAAAGCAAATACTTATTGAGCACTATATAGCAGCAGTTTTGCAAGAATGATATCATGTGCAAGAGCACTAAAAGGCAGAACAATTTCCTGCCATGTAGTGGTCCAGACACCTACCTAGGTATCTCTTCAACAAAGAATACAATAGGAACGAAGCAATTTGATAATAAAAGTAAATTGGAAACTAATGTTATGCTCTGTCTGAATCACGACATATTGTTTTGGGGTTTTACATCCCTTGAATGGCCATTACAACTGGAATTGATATCTGTATTCTAATGTTATTGACTGATTATGTTTGCACATGTGCGCAGTTCTTACCCTGCTTCTTTAATTTCCACTTTGCTTGGATCAAGTTCAACATATTTTTTCTCTTCAAAGATTCTATTTATTGTTGGTCCAACCACACTATGTAAATACTGGGTTCCTGCAACCTTAGAATGATAAGATATAGCAAAATAAAACGTGCTCTTAAGTTATAAAGTAATACTAATATGTCTCCCAACCAAAATAAGTACAGAACATTATTTAAATGGAATTTAAACTTTAAAAACAATAGTGCATTATGTTACAAAGTTCTATTTATGTTATTTGACCCATACTCTACGTGGTAGAGCAAGTTCTTTATTTCTCATTTTACTATTCGCTCTAGAACCCCTTGTAGTTCTGCCCTCGCTTAATGTTTTTTTACTGTGCACATCCACGGACAGTAGTATCAGTAATTGCAGTATTCACTAGCACTGACATTTTGTTAACAACAAATACCTGGCATAAGAGATGGAGCTATGCCTCTGGCCTGGTCTCTGATATGGCTTAATGGTTGCAGGGGAACGCATTTCAGATCTACCGTGCTATGTTGCATAAACCTTGCATAAGTAGGTTCAAGGAGTGTTGCATCTAGTCTGGCATCTGGTGTGGCATATATCTGGTGTAAAGTGCTGCACAGGGGGTGGGTCTAAGCATCTTGTCTGGTATCTGATGTGATGCACTGTTGGAATAAGTGGTACAGAGAAGCATGTATCTTGCAAAAGTCTGATCTTGTATATATCTGATATAACACGTGTATTTATTCCTGTTAATCTATTCACTCCAAGACACACAGCAGGGGCGAAATTACATATACAGTGCAGGCTTCAGCGCAACTGCTGAAACCCGCGCCACCCGTAATTACACCTCGCACATCGGGGTATCACATAAACCCTGCGGCAGTACATAAAGTGCTGTAAGTCGGATAAACTAGCGATGTCCAGAAATGAGCGTAAATACAAATTTCTGGAGTCGCCAGTGACTTACGGCACTTTAGAAACTGCCGGCGCCTAAGAAAAAATAAATAAAAATAAAATCTCTCGTAAAAGTCTAACCCGCCTCCCAAAAATAAATCCGACACTTAAAAAAAAAACTATATCCGTGATCCCCCCACATCGCAACTAATAATAAATGTATTGACCCCTAAACTGACAACCCCCCACAGCGCAATATGCCTAATTAAACTATTAACCCCTAATGCGCCATTCACACACATCACAAACCAGCTAATAAAAGTATAAACCCCTAAATCTGCCAACCCCAACATCGCAAACTGTGTGGCAAAGTGAAAATGGAGTAAAATTTCTCAATTTTCGACGTGTAATATGTGATACCGATTTGCGACGCGGTTCTATGTTAGCTTATGGGAGTAAAAATTGCGGCCGACAAGTGAAATATACGTGCCGAATTTATATGCGGTGCTGTATATGTGATACCAAAACCACGTAAAAACCGTTGTCGACGGCTTTTGCAGCGACGCCGCATATATAATCTTGCCCCAGATCTCAGAACGTTTGCTGTTAGTTTGATATGAAGGTTAACAGTTCAGTCGAGGCTTTTTGAGGACCCAGGAAACATATGTGCTTCTTTTGAATGATACTAGTTTCACAACATAACTGGCGTAATTAAAGAATTATAAAACAGTCTGTTCCATTGATGTAATTAAAAAAGCACTAAGCAGTTGCTTACACTTAAATTGACAGTAAATACCTTGTAATTACAAGACATTTCTGTTCTATTGCTATAGAATAACAAATCAGCCAAACCTTAACATTTGCCGTATTTGGTCTAGTCACTGTATGTTTATTCAGCATGCTTATAAGTTTGCTACAATGTGTTTAGTAAAAATGATTAGCTTTCTTCTACTATAAAACGAATGCCCTCCCATTGATTGTCTGCTAATGCATCCATCTATCTTTTCAACTGATTAAAAAATGAAGGAATAGTGGTTGACTCTTTTGCTAGTTGTTTAGTATTGAACTGGACACTCCAGGATTTCAACCAAATGTCCATTAATGTTTATGTAAAAAACTAATATAATTAAAAAAGTAATCAATCTTTTTTACCTTCAGAAATGATTCCATTGATTTAGAAGCCAGAGAATTGCTTCGAAATATTGTGTTTGGTTCATCTGAGGAAAGAAATACATAATAAAGTGTTTAACAAAAGTATGCAGTTTATTTCATGTTACGTTAATGTTCTAATCTGATATGTTATAGATGAAGAAGGGGAAATAAAGGGAGGGAATATGTGTTCTGGTAATCTGCTTGAGAAAATGGGCATGTACCCAAAATGGATACTGCATCTCTATGCTCTGTGTACTTTTACAGAATGCTTGGAGATGTTTATTTTGGTGAAAAGACAACACACATGGGCCTAGATATCTTTTGTAGCTGCAGGTTTACTAAGGGGCATTTAAAATGATTGTATTTCTGGATACTTGCCACAGTTATTCAAAAAGACTAATTATCCATATGGATAGAAGAGCTGTATTAAAGGGACATAGTATATATATATATATATATATATATATATATATATATATATATATATAAAATATAATCTCTGTAAAAAAGGAAGATATTTTACCTCAACATTCTTTCAGCTCACAATAGTTAGTTATCTGTGAACAGTTATCCTTTAGCTACTGTCCAGCTGCAAGTTGAAAAAACAAACAAAAACAACAGCCAATCAGCATCAGCAGTGCTGTGCTCATGCTTTGCTTTACTGTGATCTCATGAGATTTTACTGAAATCTCATGAGATTTCATAGTAATCTTCCTTAAAGGGACAATAAACAGTTTGAGATGGTAATATAAAATGATAAACCCTACATATATATAAATATATATATATATATATATATATATATATATATATATATAAACTCTGCGATATACTTTCATTATTTATTTTGTCCCATTCCGAAAGTGTGAGCTTTTCAGTTCCTGTTAGAAATGGAAGTGCAGAACACTTTTATATTCCACACAGTCATTGGCTGCACATTCTAGTGACCTATTTATAACTATCCCTATTTGACCACAGCAGAGAAAGTAACCTAAGTTACAACATGGCAGCTCCCATTTATAGAAAATTAAACTTTACACTTATTTTGTGAATATGTAAACAGCTAATGAAACTTTAAAAAAATACATCTACATGTTATTATTATCAGACTAATATTTTCTTTGAATTCATTATTCTATTTATCATTTATTTAGTGTTTAATGTCCCATTAAACTGAGTAGGGAAATAACTGTGGCTGCACATACCAGATGCACGCTTCTTTGCAAATCCTGGGACTAGCATACTGATTGGCTGCTTAAAGTCCCTTTACAATGGGAAAATTTAGGAAATTTTGTGGCAAAATATCTTATTTTTTTACACAGAGATGTTTAGGTAAGTTCTAGTCAGCTTTTAACAGTAATTCTGCATCACTTTCAAGTGCTTCAACATGTGGGTATCATGTCCCTTTAAGTGCTTTGCACATATTTTTGCAATGGCTCAAATGTATTAGAACTCCTCATCATGTCATGTTCCAGTACCCTTGCAAAGAACTAACCCAAATACTTGCATGCACATTATTTCATAGCAACATTCCAATCCACCAGAAAAGACCTTTCAAGCAACCTTTCACATGATTGTTTGGAGTTTTCTATTTTAAAAGTCTCGGCCTCTTAGAAACCGATCTGGCCTGTTTCAAACTGAATATGTTAGTTTTAGTAATGATTTTTACATTTTAACAAACTCAACTGTAGTTCTCTTTTCATTTAGATGATGTCTTTTTGCAAGTTCAATTTTGATTAAAAGAAATTTGGGCATGCTCAGTTAATTTCTAAACAAACACATATAAAACTTAGCATATCAAAAATGAGCACATATGAATTACATTTAAAATATTTCTGATAAAAAGAGAGAGAGGGGAAAGCCAAGCATAAGTCAGAGGCTGGACCAGCTTGAGAAATGTCAGTTAGAGGAGTCAAACTTCTAGAAGGGACTGGGTCAATGAATATTTAATAGACAGGTGCAGACAAATGGAGGTTACATCTTGAGCAGAACCCAGACAGTTGGCAGTAGACCTAAAGAGCATTTAATACAGCAAAATATATGCTATATGGATTAAGGTATGTAAAAACAAAGCAACGTTATCGGTTGACCTGCCCAAGTCTTCTAACTCTGAAAGAAGTCTTGACCTGCCCAAGTCTTCTAACTGTTCAAGGATTACTGAGACAATGGTCTAGATTCATATATGCTATTTATGCTGTTGAGAGGTCTTGTTTTTCATATGGGATCATGTCTGTGTTTCTTAATGTTTTATTATTGTGATGTTTGACAGTGGAAGCGGTGCTATGCTGCAGAAAATGAATAGTTATGAGACAGAAGCAGCTCTTACCATTTTCCACCAGTGATGTTCCTGCAAGTTTTTTCACAAAAATATTATTCTCACTAAAAAGTTTTATTGAATCTAGGCCAATACCTTGGATTAACAAGAGCATAGAGGGTTAATATGCAATAGTCCTGGGAGTCATTGCTTGCTACAATGTAGCACTCAGGGTCTCCTAGATCAAGAGACACCTTTGAGAAGCCACAAACAATTCTAATTTCTGCATGTGCAAAGGGTCTGAAACAACTCCATGTACACACTGTTTGAGCAGAATTCTCAGGATCATTCTGTAATCGGCACCATTTCTTTGATATGTTTGAGGCAAACAAATTAAATCAGGAATACTTGTTGGGTAAGTGTTTGAGTCAATTTAAACCATTTAATATACCGTAAGGTCCAATACCACTGCCACAGAGTCTGTGTGTTTAATATTGTTGTCCTGCTGGTAAATTCATCCTCTTTCACACAACTTTAGGCCACTCCTCCCAAGAAGACTGTACTTTGCAAGTCCTTTTTGACTGTGTCTTTGCTTACTGTTGCAACAATTTCCTGGTTTATTTGGGCTTAAGTTTTGGGCACACTTGTTAATCTATTCCTTAATGATGTAAGCTTGACATTCTTGCCCTCGAATGGTCACTTTAATCATGCCTGGTATTGCTCTGGATGAAAATTATTTGGTTTCAGTGTGCATTGTACTGCCCCCTAAGAAATAATCAACCTATATGCTGAGAAATGTTTTAACACTCAGGAGAATAACCTTGTCCTTGAACTGTGTCAAAAAGAGTGATTTCTGTTTCTTCTGCAGTAAGGCGTGCTGTACTTTTAAGTACGTCAATTAGACCTTAAAGGGATATGATACCCAAATGTTGAAGCATTTGAAAGTGATGTAGCATAGCTGTAAAAAGCTAACTAGAATATATCCTCTGAACATTTACAAAAAAAGGAAGATATTTAACTCCAAACAGAGGCGTAACTAGAAACCACAGGGCCCAGGTGCAAGCATCTAAGAAGGCCCCCCCCCCAAAAAAAAGTGAATTTGATACATCTTTTTTTTTTTTTTTTTTACATTTAACACAGAAATTTTTTTTGAATCAGATTACATGTCTGCAAAAGGAGGTACCCTGTGCCAACGTATGACCCCCTATTACTGTATATAGTGAAACTGTTTAACCCACCAGTACTGTATATAGTGAGTCAGTGACACAGTCTGTAATCTGTCGTTGAGATAGCTGTCCTGACCCTACCCACTCTAGTACTTTATAAAGTGACCACAGTAGTCTGTGACATGGTTCAGCCCCCCCGTACTGTAGATAGTGGTACTGTATAGACTGACACTGTTTACCCCCGCCCCCCCCCCCCCCCATTTAACAAGGTCTGTAATTTGCTGGTTCCACAAATATACACACACACACACATACATGCATAAATACACACACAGTCACATACATACATACACACACACATAAACACTAATGGGTACAACAGAAACACTAACCCCTTTAGTCAGAGACACTAGTGAAATATCATGTCACACTCACATGATATCAGTGCAGGCAGTGGCAGGTCAACGTTTTTTATTGTAAAAAATGTGCAGGCTTAGTCATGTTATTTTCCTATTCAGTTTAAGGAATTTCACTGTGAAATCTCATGAGATGTAAGTGAAATCCCATGAGATCACAGCAAAGCAATTCAAGACCTGCTGATCGGCTATTGTGTTTTTTTTTTTCTTCAACCGGCAGTTTTACAGCAGCGCAGCTGAACAATAAGGAGTCTATTTATTATGTGTCTGTCCGACATGATCTGGTCAGCGGATCATGTCCGACAGACATAGCTGAATGCGGAGAGAAATACGCTCTCCGCATTCAGCATTGCACCAGCAGCTCTTGTGAACTTCTGGTGCAACGTTGGCCCCTGCAGATTCGCAGCCAATCATATTCGATCAGGTTGAATTGCAGCAATGTCTCTTCGCCACCTCAGAGCAGGCGGACAGGTTATGGAGCAGCAGTCTTTAGACCGCTGCTTCATAACTGGTGTTCTGGTGAGCCTGAAGGCTTGCCAGAAACACGGGCCCTCAAGCTCCAAACGGAGCTTGATAAATGGGCCCCTATCCGTTAACAGAGCCCTTACTCTGGTGAGCTGAAGAAATTTTAAGGTAAAATATCTTCCCTTTTTACATAGAAATGCTCAGGTGATATTTTCATGTCAGCTTTTTACAGTTATGCTGCATCACTTTCAAGTGATTTAGCATTTGAGTATTATGTCCCTTTAATTATAGCGGTCTTTATAAACTCTATGTTTGCAGCATGATGCTGATTGTGTGTTAAGCTTGCTAGCTACCTCTAAGCTGGCAACTTACTATTTTGATTCACTGATTTTAACTTGGCTACCCCTGACTCTGATTTTGTTTTAACCCTTTAGTTTGGACTCTCTTGGTTATTTGACTTCAGCTTGTCTTTGGACTTTGCATCTGTTTTCTGATTTTGTGGTGTTGCCCTTATGTGTCTTAGACCTAGATTGTCTGACTTGTAGTTTGCTTCTTGTATTTGCTTAATTTCCTACACTGTCACTGCTGTTTTCAGCATCTACAGTCTCTTACAGCCTAATTACTTCAAATACCTTTGCTCTCATGAGATGTGTATTAAAGGTATTTATTTTTACAATCACATTCTGCTCCCAGCTAGAATTAATTTGTGTTTAACAAGATCTTTTGTTATTTCTAGATCCTAAGAAGATAGTAACATGTAATATGGGTAGACTTGATGGGCCTTTTGGTTCTTATCTATCGTTAAATTATATGTTTCTATACTCAGTTGCCTATGCAAGTTAGTTTTCATCTGGATAGCAAGAACAAACTTAAACCTTTAGAATTTTAAATGTACAGTTACTTTCTAGAACTTATTTGCATCCTCACTTTGTAGTTTCTGATTAAAGAGCGAGCAATGATTCAGCTACTGAGTTTGGTCTCATTGCTCTAGTACCCCTAGCTCTTCCTTGTTTACTGTGTTTCATTTACAGTGTTCCAGTAAGGGTTTCTAGTAAGCTGAGCCACACCACCATTTATTCTGGCTCTATGTGATTATTTGGTATCCGCCCCACAATCTGATGCAGATGTGTCTCTGCATGATAAGTTTAGTGTGTGGTGTGGGGATATTACTGAGCAGATCTTGCTGTTCATCGTTAAGAGGGATGTTTGTGGTTTTGGCTTCATGGGGGGTCCTGCTTTAGGAGGACTAGGTCACATAAAGGGTTAATATCCAAGGGGGCCAAGCTACTTTAAGGATTACTAGCGGTGGGAGGCTGGGTTGGTCTAGTATTTATAACAGTTGGGAATAGATTGATCAAATGACAGGCTTGAAATCAGGACAGGTGCGTTGCTCCAAATGTTAAAGTGGATTGTAGTAATTATTTTGCAAAACATGTTTTCACTGCCCCATAGTAAGAGTTTTACTTCACAATCACCCAGTATTAGAGCATTAGTGCTAATATGCCACCACATTCATGACTTACTGGTTTTGTCCAGTTCAAGTCTGAAAAGTAGGTCCAAAAACTCTTTTGCTAATCCTTGTCCCAAGAAAATTTTTACAAGATTTGTAGCAACTTCCTGTCTGCACTCAGCAGATGTGGTCTCATCTATCAGTCTTATTAGATGAACACGTTTGTCCTGAAAAAAAGAAAAAACAATATATTGCATATTATATTTTTCTGAAAAAGCATGCACTATTGCCATTTTATTAAGATACAGCTATATCATATAAACAATATTCTACATTAATACAACTATTCTTTGATGTTATTTTGTGAAATATGTCATAAAATGGAATATGAGGAACAACTTTGTCAATAGTGTCTCAGTGTTAGAAACCTGATCATCATGTGTTATGCTGTGTCAGATCATAGCTATAAAAAGTTATACTTCATAAACATCAGTGTTATAGGGAATTAACCATTTGAGTGCTAAGCACTTTCCCACCTGGGTGCTAAGATTTTTTAATATTTTTTTTATTTTTTTATTTTTTGAACATTTTTTTAAAAAAACTTTTTTTTATTTTTTCAGACCCCCAAGACTTACACCGTTGGAAAGGTTATGCGATTCCCTTTCCAATGGTAGGTCTTGGGAGTCTGTAGCTGCTTAGATGCCTGAGATACAGACTTCTAAGCAGCATGCCCCCTGCTCCTATAAATAAAGTTGCGCGGTGACGTCATCACGTTATTGCGCGTGACGTCACCATGCAAAACGGGAAGCCCCGGCGATGCCTGTCAATCTACAGGCACGATCGCCGGGGTAGGAGCGGGTGGGAGCCCCCAGATCTCCCTCAAGGTGGGAGAGTGCTAGTGACGGCTCTGAGCCGTCATTAGCACCACAGTGGGAAACTCTGTGACGGCACAGAGCCGTCATTAGCACTCAAAGGGTTAACTCTATTATTCTTATTATAATTTATTTCAAAAATTTCAACAAAGTCTACAGTGCTATCAACATAGGCGCACAATGCCATGTTAATTACAAAAAGATCATTAAAAACGATGAAGGGATAGAGGGCCCTGCCTCTAATGGTATATAGGACAGATTTGCTTGTGAGCTAACTTGCTTAAGGAAACAAGTAACAAGAAACAGATGAGGCTAACCAAAGCTAGTGAAGGGATTGGCAGAGTGTTGCAACAGATTAGGTGCAGTGTGTAAAGAATATCAGTCTTGCAAAAGGCATCCATTATGGACTGCAGAGACAAAAGATCATAGCTTTGGAAACCAGAAAGGAGTTACAGTAGTCAAGGCAGAATTTGACAACAGAGTTGGTTAGAATGGTTGTGTCTTGTCTGTGGGAGTTCAGAATTTTTGAAATATGTTTTAAGATGGGGATAGCAGGAATTGGTCAAGGGCTGGATGTGGAGAGCAAATTAAAGTTCTGAGTCAAAAGTGACCCCAAGACAGCAGGCTAGGGGGGGTTTGGTGTGATTTTGAAGTTGGGATATGGGTGGAGGGGATGAGCTCTGTTTTGGAGAGGTTAAGCTTTTGATTATGAAAATACATTCAGGATGATATACTTGATAGACAGCTATTGCTGTAAGTTAGCAAAGAGAAGGATAGGTCTGCTGCAGAGAGGTAGATTTGGGCATCATCAGGATCCATCCTAACAAATAGTGGTAAACTGCAGAGGGTGTGCCAGAGAGTGATACACTGTGAGTTACAGAGATAGGAAGATAACCTGCATCACAGCTAATCTTTCACAGAAGTCTGAAGAATGGGGCACTCAAGAAATACGATGGCAGGTGGAGGAGGAGACAGCATCAAGAGAAGGTTTCTCAAGAGTAGGCATTACTAGTGCATATTTAGACATGAGGGAAATATACCTATTTTAAGAGAGATATTGAATATGTGTGTGAAGACTGGTGAAAGAGCAGATGAAAGGGTGTTCTGCAATTTTGAAAAATAGGATCAAGAGGATAGGTAGTAAGATGGGAGGACACTAAGAGGTACAGAGGAGCTGAGTTTGTGGTTAGGCAGGTCTTGATTGTATTTTTAACATATGCTGCATTTACCCCCTATGCTGTTAAATATGGCTGAGACACTATACCAGGGCAAATTAAACTCCCAGCATTCATGGGTGCACCACACTTGACTCCCCACAATAGAAACATCCCTCAACCTGGTTTTTACCCAATTAATTTTCTCCTCTAGAAATACCATCTTCTTAATCTAATTACTCATTCCCTACTTTTATTCCCAAGGCACTTTAGAAACTGCCGGCGCCTAAGAAAAGTAACAAAAATTTTAAATCTCCCGTAACTGTCTAACAAGCCTCCAAAAAATAAGCCCGACACGTATACCCCTATATCCACAATCCCCCCTCTCACTCCTAATAATAAATGTATTAACTCCTAGACCGACAACCCCCCACAACGCAATAAGCCTAATTATTAACCCCTAAACTGCCATAGCCCACACCGCAATAAACCTATTCTAGTATTAACCCCTAAACCACCATAGCCCACACCGCAATAAACCTATTCTAGTATTAACCCCTAAACCGCCATAGCCCACACCGCAATAAACCTATTCTAGTATTAACCCATAAACCGCCATAGCCCACATAGCCTATTAAATCTATTAATCCCTAATCTGCTGCCGCCGTCGCCGACCACTATAATAAAGTTATTAACCCCTAAACCTAAGCCTAACCCTTACACCCCTCTAACTTAATTATTATTTAAATAAATCTAAATAATATTACTATTATTAACTAAAGTATTCCTATTTAAAACTAAATACTTACCTATAAAATAAACCCTAAGATAGCTACAATATAATTAATAATTACATTATAGCTATTTTAGGATTTATTTTTATTTAACAGGCAACTTTGTATTTATTTTAACTAGGTACAATACAGGGAGTGCAGAATTATTAGGCAAGTTGTATTTTTGAGGATTAATTTTATTATTGAACAACAACCATGTTCTCAATGAACCCAAAAAACTCATTAATATCAAAGCTGAATAGTTTTGGAAGTAGTTTTTAGTTTGTTTTTAGTTATAGCTATTTTAGGGGGATATCTGTGTGTGCAGGTGACTATTACTGTGCATAATTATTAGGCAACTAAACAAAAAACAAATATATACCCATTTCAATTATTTATTTTTACCAGTGAAACCAATATAACATCTCAACATTCACAAATATACATTTCTGACATTCAAAAACAAAACAAAAACAAATCAGTGACCAATATAGCCACCTTTCTTTGCAAGGACACTCAAAAGCCTGCCATCTATGGATTCTGTCAGTGTTTTGATCTGTTCACCATCAACATTGCGTGCAGCAGCAACCACAGCCTCCCAGACACTGTTCAGAGAGGTGTACTGTTTTCCCTCCTTGTAAATCTCATATTTGATGATGGACCACAGGTTCTCAATGGGGTTCAGATCAGGTGAACAAGGAGGCCATGTAATTAGATTTTCTTCTTTTATACCCTTTCTTGCCAGCCACGCTGTGGAGTACTTGGACGCGTGTGATGGAGCATTGTCCTGCATGAAAATCATGTTTTTCTTGAAGGATGCAGACTTCTTCCTGTACCACTGCTTGAAGAAGGTGTCTTCCAGAAACTGGCAGTAGGACTGGGAGTTGAGCTTGACTCCATCCTCAACCCGAAAAGGCCCCACAAGCTCATCTTTGATGATACCAGCCCAAACCAGTACTCCACCTCCCCCTTACTGGTGTCTGAGTCGGACTGGAGCTCTCTGCCCTTTACCAATCCAGCCACAGGCCCATCCATCTGGCCCATCAAGACTCACTCTCATTTCATCAGTCCATAAAACCTTAGAAAAATCAGTCTTGAGATATTTCTTGGCCCAGTCTTGACGTTTCAGCTTGTGTGTCTTGTTCAGTGGTGGTCGTCTTTCAGCCTCTTACCTTGGCCATGTCTCTGAGTATTGCACACCTTGTGCTTTTGGGCACTCCAGTGATGTTGCAGCTCTGAAATATGGCCAAACTGGTGGCAAGTGGCATCTTGGCAGCTGCACGCTTGACTTTTCTCAGTTCATGGGCAGTTATTTTGCGCCTTGGTTTTTCCACACGCTTCTTGCGACCCTGTTGACTATTTTGAATGAAACGCTTGATTGTTCGATGATCACGCTTCAGAAGCTTTGCAATTTTAAGAGTGCTGCATCCCTCTGCAAGATATCTCACTATTTTTTACTTTTCTGAGCCTGTCAAGTCCTTCTTTTGACCCATTTTGCAAAAGGAAAGGAAGTTGCCTAATAATTATGCACACCTGATATAGGGTGTTGATGTCATTAGACCACACCCCTTCTCATTACAGAGATGCACATCACCTAATATGCTTAATTGGTAGTAGGCTTTCGAGCCTATACAGCTTGGAGTA
Organism: Bombina bombina; assembly: GCF_027579735.1. NCBI lineage: Eukaryota > Metazoa > Chordata > Amphibia > Anura > Bombinatoridae > Bombina > Bombina bombina. Next base: position 664,303,184 of record NC_069501.1, read on the forward strand.
AGACAACATGCATAAAGAGGATGATGTGGTCAAAATACTCATTTGCCTAATAATTCTGCACTCCCTGTAGCTATTAAATAGCTAATAACTATTTAATAGCTAACTAGCTAAAATAATTACAAATTTACCTGTAAAATAAATCCTAACCTAAGTTACAATTACACCTAACACTACACTATCATTAAATTAATTAAATAAATTAACTACAATTAGCTAAAATTAAATACAATTAAATAAAATAAACTATAGTACAAAAACAAACAAACACTAAATTACAGAAAATTAAAAACAATTACAAGCAGTTTAAACTAATTACACCTAATCTAAACCCCCTAATAAAATAAAAAGCCCCCCCAAATAATAAAATGCCCTACCCTATACTAAATTACAAATAGCCCTTAAAATGTTTTTTTGAGTGGCATTGCCCCAAAGTAATCAGCTCTTTTACCTGTAAAAAAAGAAATACACCCCCCACAACATTACAACCCACACACCCAACCTTACTCTACAACCCACCCAAACCCCCCTTAAAAAAACCTAACACTACCCCATTGAAGATCACCCTACCTTGAGCCGTCTTCACCCAGCCGGGCACAAGTGGTCATCCGATCCGGGCAGAAGAGGACATCCGGACCGGCAGAAGTCTTCATCCAAGCGGCCTCTTCTATCTTCTACCATCCGACGAGGAGCGGCTCCATCTTGAAGACATCCGACGTGGAGCATCCTTCCAGCACGACGACTACTCGACGAATGACGGTTCCTTTAAATGACGTCATCCAAGATGGCGTCCCTCGAATTCCAATTGGCTGATACGATTCTATCAGCCAATCCGAATTAAGGTAGGAAAAATCAGATTGGTTGATTTAATGAATGCAAGGTCAATTCTATTGGCTAATCCAATCAGCCAATTGGATTGAACTTCAATCCGATTGACTGATTAAATCAACCAATCGGATTTTTCCTACCTTAATTCCTATTGGCTGATAGAATCCTATCAGCCAATCGGAATTCGAGGGATGCCATCTTGGATGACGTCATTTAAAGGAACCGTCATTCGTCGTTAGTCCGTCGTGCTGGAAGGATGCTCCGTGCCAGATGTCTTCAAGATGGAGTCGCTCCTCGTTGGATGGAAGAAGATAGAAGATGCCGCTTGGATGAAGACTTCTGCCGGTCCGGATGTCCTCTTCTGCCCGGATAGGATGAAGACTTCTGCCTGGATCGGATGACCACTTGTGCCCGGCTGGGTGAAGACGGCTCAAGGTAGGGTGATCTTCAAGGGGGTAGTGTTAGTTTTTTTTAAGGGGGGAATGGGTGGGTTTTAGAGTAGGGGTGTGTGGGTGGTGGGGTGTAATATTGGGGGGGTATTGTAATTTTTTTTCCAGGTAAAAGAGCTGATTACTTTGGGGCAATGCCCCGCAAAAGGCCCTTTTAAGGGCTATTTGTAATTTAGTATAGGGTAGGGCATTTTATTATTTTGGGGGGCTTTTTTATTTTATTAGGGGGCTTAGATTAGGTGTAATTAGTTTAAACTTCTTGTAATTTTTTTTTCTACTTTAGTTTATTTTAGTTAATTGTATTTAATTTTAGCTAATTGTAGCTAATTAATTTAATTTATTTAATGGTAGTGCAGTGTTAGGTGTATTTGTAACTTAGGTTAGGATTTATTTTACAGGTAATTGTGTAATTATTTTAACTAGGTAGCTATTAAATAGTTATTAACTATTTAATAGCTATTGTACCTAGTTAAAATAAATGCAAAGTTTGCCTGTAAAATAAAAATAAATCCTAAAATAGCTACAATGTAATTATTAATTATATTGTAGCTATCTTAGGGTTTATTTTATAGGTATTTAGTTTTAAATAGGAATACTTTAGTTAATAATAGTAATATTATTTAGATTTATTTAAATAATAATTTAGTTAGGGGGGGTGTTAGGGTTAGACTTAGGTTTATGGGTTAATAACTTTATTATAGTGGCGGCGACATTGGCGACGGCAGATTAGGGGTTAATAGATTTAATAGGCTATGTGGGCTATGGCGGTTTAGGGGTTAATAATAGAATAGGTTTATTGTGGTGTGGGCTATGGAGGTTTAGGGGTTAATACACTTTGGCCTAGATTTAGAGTTTGGCGTTAGCCGTGAAAACCAGCGTTAGAGGCTCCTAACGCTGGTTTTAGGCTACCGCCGGTATTTGGAGTCACTCAAAATAGGGTCTAACGCTCACTTTTCAGCTGCGACTTTTCCATACCGCAGATCCCCTTACGTCAATTGCGTATCCTATCTTTTCAATGGGATCTTTCTAACTCTGGTATTTAGAGTCGTGTCTGAAGTGAGCGTTAGACATCTAACGACAAAACTCCAGCCGCAGGAAAAAAGTCAGTAGTTAAGAGCTTTCTGGGCTAACGCCGGTTTATAAAGCTCTTAACTACTGTACTCTAAAGTACACTAACACCCATAAACTACCTATGTACGCCTAAACCGAGGTCCCCCCACATCGCCGACACTCGAATAAATTTTTTTAACCCCTAATCTGCCGACCGCCACCTACGTTATCCTTATGTACCCCTAATCTGCTGCCCCTAACACCGCCGACCCCTATATTATATTTATTAACCCCTAATCTGCCCCCCACAACGTCGCCTCCACCTACCTACAATAATTAACCCCTAATCTGCCGACCGGACCTGAGCGCTACTATAATAAAGTTATTAACCCCTAATCCGCCTCACTAACCCTATATTAAATAGTATTAACCCCTAATCTGCCCTCCCTAACATCGCCGACACCTAACTTCAATTATTAACCCCTAATCTGCCGACCGGACCTGAGCGCTACTATAATAAAGTTATTAACCCCTAATCCGCCTCACTAACCCTATATTAAATAGTATTAACCCCTAATCTGCCCTCCCTAACATCGCCGACACCTAACTTCAATTATTAACCCCTAATCTGCCGACCGTAGCTCACCGCTATTCTAATAAATGGATTAACCCCTAAAGCTAAATCTAACCCTAACACTAACACCCCCCTAAGTTAAATATAATTTAAATCTAACGAAATAAATTAACTCTTATTAAATAAATTATTCCTATTTAAAGCTAAATACTTACCTGTAAAATAAATCCTAATATAGCTACAATATAAATTATATTTATATTATAGATATTTTAGGATTAATATTTATTTTACAGGTAACTTTGTATTTATTTTAACCAGGTACAATAGCTATTAAATAGTTAAGAACTATTTAATAGCTAAAATAGTTAAAATAATTACAAATTTACCTGTAAAAGAAATCCTAACCTAAGTTACAATTAAAACTAACACTATACTATCAATAAATTAATTAAATAAAATACCTACAATTACCTACAATTAACCTAACACTACACTATCAATAAATTAATTAAATAAACTACCTACAATTAACCTAACACTACACTATCAATAAATTAATTAAATACAATTCCTACAAATAAATACAAATAAATAAACTTGCTAAAGTACAAAAAATAAAAAAGAACTAAGTTACAAAAAATAAAAAAATATCTACAAACATAAGAAAAATATTACAACAATTTTAAACTAATTACACCTACTCTAAGCCCCCTAATAAAACAACAAAGCCCCCCAAAATAAAAAATGCCCTACCCTATTCTAAATTACTAAAGTTAAAAGCTCTTTTACCTTACCAGCCCTGAACAGGGCCCTTTGCGGGGCATGCCCCAAGAAGTTCAGCTCTTTTGCCTGTAAAAAAAAAACATACAATACCCCCCCCCAACATTACAACCCACCACCCACATACCCCTAATCTAACACAAACGCCCCTTAAATAAACCTAACACTAAGCCCCTGAAGATCATCCTACCTTGTCTTCACCTCACCAGGTATCACCGATCCGTCCTGGCTCCAAAATCTTCATCCAACCCAAGCGGGGGTTGGCGATCCATCATCCGGTGCCTGAAGAGGTCCAGAAGAGGCTCCAAAGTCTTCATCCTATCCGGGAAGAAGAGGCGATCCGGACCGGCAACCATCTTGATCCAAGCGGCATCTTCTATCTTCATCCGATGACGACTGGCTCCATCCTGAAGACCTCCACCGCGGACCCATCTTCTTCCGGCGACGTCCAACTGCAGAATGACGGTTCCTTTAAGGGACGTCATCCAAGATGGCGTCCCTCGACTTCCGATTGGCTGATAGGATTCTATCAGCCAATCGGAATTAAGGTAGGAATATTCTGATTGGCTGATGGAATCAGCCAATCAGAATCAAGTTCAATCCGATTGGCTGATCCAATCAGCCAATCAGATTGAGCTCGCATTCTATTGGCTGTTCGCATTCTATTGGCTGTAATGTTGGGGGGGGGTATTGTATGTTTTTTTTTTACAGGCAAAAGAGCTGAACTTCTTGGGGCATGCCCCGCAAAGGGCCCTGTTCAGGGCTGGTAAGGTAAAAGAGCTTTTAACTTTAGTAATTTAGAATAGGGTAGGGCATTTTTTATTTTGGGGGGCTTTGTTGTTTTATTAGGGGGCTTAGAGTAGGTGTAATTAGTTTAAAATTGTTGTAATATTTTTCTTATGTTTGTAGATATTTTTTTATTTTTTGTAACTTAGTTCTTTTTTATTTTTTGTACTTTAGCAAGTTTATTTATTTGTATTTATTTGTAGGAATTGTATTTAATTAATTTATTGATAGTGTAGTGTTAGGTTAATTGTAGGTAGTTTATTTAATTAATTTATTGATAGTGTAGTGTTAGGTTAATTGTAGGTAATTGTAGGCATTTTATTTAATTAATTTATTGATAGTATAGTGTTAGTTTTAATTGTAACTTAGGTTAGGATTTCTTTTACAGGTAAATTTGTAATTATTTTAACTATTTTAGCTATTAAATAGTTCTTAACTATTTAATAGCTATTGTACCTGGTTAAAATAAATACAAAGTTACCTGTAAAATAAATATTAATCCTAAAATATCTATAATATAAATATAATTTATATTGTAGCTATATTAGGATTTATTTTACAGGTAAGTATTTAGCTTTAAATAGGAATAATTTATTTAATAAGAGTTAATTTATTTCGTTAGATTTAAATTATATTTAACTTAGGGGGGTGTTAGTGTTAGGGTTAGATTTAGCTTTAGGGGTTAATCCATTTATTAGAATAGCGGTGAGCTCCGGTAGGCAGATTAGGGGTTAATAATTGAAGTTAGGTGTCGGCGATGTTAGGGAGGGCAGATTAGGGGTTAATACGATTTAATATAGGGTTAGTGAGGCGGATTAGGGTTTAATAACTTTATTATAGTAGCGCTCAGGTCCGCTCGGCAGATTAGGGGTTAATTATTGTAGGTAGGTGGAGGCGACGTTGTGGGGGGCAGATTAGGGGTTAATAAATATAATATAGGGGTCGGCGATGTTAGGGAACCAGATTAGGGGTACATAGGGATAATGTAAGTAGCGGCGGTTTACGGAGCGGCAGATTAGGGGTTAAAAATAATATGCAGGGGTCAGCGATAGCGGGGGCGGCAGATTAGGGGTTAATAAGTGTAAGGTTAGGGGTGTTTAGACTCGGGGTACATGTTAGAGTGTTAAGTGCAGATGTAGGAAGGGTTACCGCATAGCAAACAATGGGGCTGCGTTAGGAGCTGAACGCGGCTTTTTTGCAGGTGTTAGGTTTTTTTTCAGCTCAAACAGCCCCATTGTTTCCTATGGGAGAATCGTGCACGAGCACGTTTTTGAGGCTGGCCGCGTCCGTAAGCAACTCTGGTATCGAGAGTTGAAGCTGCGTTAAAAATGCTCTACGCTCCTTTTTTGGAGCCTAACGCAGCCTTTATGTGGACTCTCGATACCAGAGTTATTTTTATGGTGCGGCCAGAAAAAAGCCGGCGTTAGTTTTTCGGGTCGTTACCGACAAAACTCCAAATCTAGGCCTTTATTAGTTATTGCGGTGGGGGATTGCGGTTGACAGGTAGATAGACATTGCGCATGCGTTAGGTGTTAGTTTTTTTTTTGCCGGCATTTTAGGGAGTTACGGTGCTCCCATATTCAGCGCAAGGCCTGCTACGGCTGCATTTTATGGCGAGGTGAAAATGGAGTAAGATTTCTCCATTTTCGCCACGTAAGGCCTTGCGCTGTATATTGGATACCGACTTACGACGGGGTCCCATGTTAGCCTATGGGAGTAAAAATTGCGAGCGACGGGTGAAATACACGGCCATAACGTTTATGCTACTCTGTATATGTAATACCAAAATTGCTCAAAATCTGGCATCACCGGCTTTTGCGGGCGACGCTGCATATCGGATCGGGCCCTTAGTGTGAGTGACTATGACAACCATTTCTGACAAGTCAGTCATATGTTGTTTTCCAACTGAAATACTAAAACACCAAGTAACAGCAAGAATGACATTTGATGATTTAAACGTCAGTCACAATCATGTATCATCTTCACAAAGAAATGTTAACATGCTAAGTGACAGTTATAATAACATCTAAAAGTCAAAATAACACAATTTTCCAAATCAAATATTAAATTTAAAAAAATCTCTGTCATTTATTAAAAAGGGCAAATGACAACAAGAATGACACATGCCAAATTCAAACAAATGTCAGCCACACTCAAGTAGTTTTCACTTTTTCAAACCTAAAATGCTAGGTGACAATAAAAATGAGAAATCATTTATATGTCTAAGTCACAGTCACTTATCATTTATATTCTGAAAAAATGCCAACAGCTGTGTATGACTATTCAGATGTCAAATTCTGAAACATATTAAAATGCCAGATAACAGTGATTGATGATTTAGAACGGTTATAAATCAATAACAATCTCAGGGTGATTTGCAGTCAATTTCATAATGGATCTCTAAAACTTGATGATGTCCAATGGAAAATGGATAATTCACACAACTGCAATAGCAAGGCCTCGTCACAATCCTATATATTATCTAAAAATTTTTTTTTATTTTCTTCATTTTTCAGTACCTTGTAAGATGTTTTTACTTCCTGACACAGCAACTGGATCAGAGGCTTGTAGTAATCAGCTGGTAGCACAGTTTCATCCCGGAGCCGGACTTGAAGTTGAAGTGACCCAAGATTTCCACTAGAAGGAAGGAATATTATACACTTGAATTTGTTATTAGAGTAGTCAAACAAAAGATGAGCATCAAACTTGTGGTTATGACACAACCTACGCTATGATTGCTTTTATTGTCCAGATGGATACCATGTTTGGTGTTAGATTTTGCATTAAAACTAAGCACCATTATTGCTTGCTCCTTTGCATAACAAAACGCATGAAAATGCTATGGAATTAAAGGGATATAATATATGACATAGGGCATGGCTGCAAAGAGCTTGAGGGTGTACAAATTCAAATAACACAAAAGATATAAAGATGATCAATCTAAAGGAGATATCATTGTGTATCATGGTTAGATTTAACATATTGCAGAATCGAGTAAGGGACTTCCGGGGCGGAGCTTAAGGAACACGGCAGAGTGTACGCCGTCGGAGCAACCTGAGCTAACTTTCCAGCACCGTGGCGCCTATAGCCCTTGTTTGGCAGCTAACACCAAACTGGGCGTGCAAGCCAGCATCTGTGGTTGGCGGGCGCTGGAAGCCAGATCGTAGCCGTTGGGCCGACTTCGCCACGGCCAGCTGCTTGGGGCACCGGGAGCCTTGGTGTAAAGACGGACTGCCACGTTCAAAGGGGGTGCCGTCACTAACTATACACACTGTCGCAAGGAGTGCCAAGACAGGAGCACTGGAGCAGATCACGAGGGTTCAGAAGTGCACGCTGTGCAGGTCCCTGACAACAAGGAGACGACAGCCTACAACAGCGGAATATCAGAGGCTGCATCACCTGAAAACCCGCCGAGACACCCCCCTTAGCAACCGCAAGTATCTGCTTTATTTGGAACTACTGTGTTATGCTTGATTATACTCTGGGTACAGCCACATTGTCAGCTTTAATAGACTGAGGAGTAAAGAAGTGGAATAAGCAAGGCCAGAATCCACAAACCTTAAATATTCATGATAGTAGTGGTAGCCTTTGCTTAACCCCTTAATGACCACAGCACTTTTCCATTTTCTGTCCGTTTGGGACCAAGGCTATTTTTACATTTCTGCGGTGTTTGTGTTTAGCTGTAATTTTCCCCTTACTCATTTAATGTACCCACACATATTATATACCGTTTTTCTCGCCATTAAATGGACTTTCTAAAGATACCATTATTTTCATCATATCTTATAATTTACTATAAATTTTTTTATAAAATATGAGGAAAAAATTGAAAAAAACACACTTTTTCTAACTTTGACCCCCAAAATCTGTTATACATAAACAACCACCAAAAAAAAACATATGCTAAATAGTTTCTAAATTTTGTCCTGAGTTTAGAAATACCCAATGTTTACATGTTCTTTGCTTTTTTTGCAAGTTATAGGGCCATAAATACAAGTAGCACTTTGCTATTTCCAAACCACTTTTTTTTCAAAATTAGCGATAGTTACATTGGGACACTGATATCTTTCAGGAATCCCTGAATATCCATTGACATGTATATATTTTTTTTTAGAAGACATCCCAAAGTATTGATCTAGGCCCATTTTGGTATATTTCATGCCACCATTTCACCGCCAAATGCAATCAAATAAAAAAAATTGTTCACTTTTTCACAATTTTTTTTCACAAACTTTAGGTTTCTCACTGAAATTATTTACAAAAAACTTATGCAATTATAGCATACATGGTTGTAAATGCTTCTCTGGGATCCCCTTTGTTCATAAATAGCAGACATATATGGCTTTGGTTTTGCTTTTTACTAATTAGAAGGCTGCTAAATGCGACTGCGCACCACACGTGTATTATGCCCAGCAGTGAAGGGGTTAATTAGGGAGCATGTAGGGAGCTTCTAGGGTTAATTTTAGCTTCAGTGTAGTGTAGTAGACAACCCCAAGTATTGATCTAGGCCCATTTTGGTATATTTTCATGCCACCATTTCACCGCCAAATGCAATCAAATTAAAAAAAACGCAAAATTTTTCACAATTTTAGGTTTCTCACTGAAATTATTTACAAACAGCATGTGCAATTATGGCACAAATGGTTGTAAATGCTTCTCTGGGATCCCCTTTGTTCAGAAATAGCAGACATATATGACTTTGGTGTTGCTTTTTGGTAATTAAAAGGCTGATAAATGCTGCTGCGCATCACACGTGTATTATGGCTAGCAGTGAAGGGGTTAATTAGGTAGTTTGTAGGGAGCTTGCAGGGTTAATTTTAGCTTTAGTGTAGAGATCAGCCTCCCACCTGACACATCAGACCCCCTGATCCCTCCCAAACAGCTCCCTTCCCTCCCCCACCCCACAACTGTCCCCACCATCTTAAGTACTGGCAGAAGGTCTGCCAGTACTAAAATAAAAGTTAAAAAAAAAAAACATCTTTAGCATATTTACATATGCTACTTTGTAGGATCCCCCCCTTAGCCCCCAACCTCCCTTATCCCCCCCAAAACAGCTCTCTAACCTCCCCCTCTGCCTTATTGGGGGCCATCTTGGGTACTGGCAGCTGTCTGCCAGTACCCAGTTTGCAAAAAAAAATGTTTTTTTTTATTTTTTTGCCTGTTTTTCTGTAGTGTAGCTTCCCCTCCCCCCCCCCCACAGAGCAATCCCCCACCCCCTGACTAATGTATTTTAACATAAATCAATCTAGTTTTTTTACAACTTTTCAAACAATTTTTCTGTAGTGTAGCGGTTCCCACCCGCTCCCTCCCCGTGCACGCGCCCGCCCCCGCCCTCCCTTGCACATGCGCGCGCCCGCGCGCGCCTCTGATCACTCCCGCCCACGAACCCGCCCCCTTACAGATCATCAGGGCCATCGATGGCCGCCACCCGCCTCCCGAACCGGCTCCCACCCACCAACGGATTTAGCCGGTGATGTCCGGTGCAGAGAGGGCCACAGAGTGGCTCTCTCTGCACCGGATTGCTAAAAAAGGTTATTGCAGGATGCCTCAATATCGAGGCATCACTGCAATAACCGGAAAGCAACTGGAAGCGAGCAGGATCGCTTCCAGCTGCTTTCCAGACCAAGGACGTACGCCACACGTCCTCGGTCATTAAGTTAAATTATTTTTTTTGAGGACGTGTGGCGTACGTCCTTGGTCGTTAAGGGGTTAAAGAACGTGGCCCATCTGTATATAACTCTAAGGGGGGTGCGGGTCTTTTAAAGCCCTCTTAAAAGGATCTGTTGTAGTGGGCAGTTGGTGGATCAGTCCTTGGATCATATTATGTGCTAAGCTGTTTTTGAAAAAAAAAAAAAAGAAACAGTCCCTGTTAGGTGGCGATTACAGAGCTGGGAAGTTTGCTTACTTTATAGGTGATTCCCACCCAGAATACAGGGTCTGTGTACAAGACAGTACATAAAGATGTTAAGGAGCCTCAAAAAGCCTAAAATGGAGGAAGTCTGATGTGAAGGAAGAAGAAGATATTCCTACAAAAGGGGGAAAAAGGGAGACTTTGCTGGACATAATTTATTGTGTGGTGAACATAGCAGGCTTTGCAGTCTTCTTTTTCCTCTGTTAACCTTATCTCTCTACTTCTTTGTACCCTTTTAGGGGATTCTGAGTCTGTTTCCAAGAGGTATTGGAGTATATAAATGTGATGCAAAGTTGAAATATGTGCATAGCTGGTGCAGGTGTAAGTGCCTGAAAATAATATCTAACGCTGGTTAATTAAGTAAGAGAAAGCTTTATTAGAGGAAACATTACAAATGTCATGTAAGGACTCATGAATGTAGCTTAATAGAGAGGCTGCCTATGATAAACAGTGTGTATTTAGTTTGAGAGCTGTTAAATAAGTAATAGTCTTTGAGCTTAAGCTAATTTACTGGCAGTGGGTTAAAAGGAGGTAGAATATACCAAGTGTTGAGACTATGAGTCAGATAATGGTACAAGCGAGTAAGGGTCTGTAATCTAAGATCTTGGTTAGCAGGGGCAAGGCAAAGTTCTATTAAAGGTCACTTCCCCTTGATTTAGAGATTTCACATACACGCGTTCATTAAAAATTAAAAAAAAAAAAAATCATTCACCTTTTTTTTTTTTTTTTCTTTCTTTTTTTTTTTTTGAGTATTTTATGCACTAGGAATAATATTTGAGAATTATTTTTTCACAGAGAACACAATATAAGGTGTGCTGATCCTGTCCACAGGTTACACACTCTCGTTAGGAGAGAGAAAATTATTATCCATAGCGGATACTTTTGCACAGATTCTACTATTACACGCATCTTTTTCTATATATGGAAAAATTTATCAAAACAAGATCACCAGCCATGCCTCCCAAAACCAAAGATAAAAAAATATTAAGTAAAAGTAGCGAACAGGTTGCAGAAATTAACCTAGACGAGTCACATCTGAATATGACAGACTCACACTCACTTATGCAACAAATCTCAGATTTAATATTACCTCAGTTTAACAATATAAAACAAGAAATAGCCACGCTATCTACTGAAATCAGACAATATGCTAACAGATTAAATGAAGCAGAATTAAGGATCTCTAATGTAGAAGACCAGGTATATAATGCAGAGCAAACACTATCTGTTCATAACAAACAATTGCTTGCCATGCAGAACAAAATAGAAGACAGAGCCCGAAGGAATAATATCAAGAAAGTGGGGCTGCCTGAGTCAAGCGAATTTAAAGATCTAATCACTTTTGCGTCTCAAACTCTACCACAATATTTAGGCATACCTGTGGAAGAACTCCCAATAAAAATAGAGAGCACATAGAATAGGTATTAAGAGATCAGAGCAAGATCATATTAAAGGGAGGCCCATCATAATTAAAGTACTAAATTTCCAGGACAAGGTCACCCTACTAAGACAATACCGTAAACACCACAAATTCATGATATCCAATAACCGAATCTATTTTTTCCAAGATTTCTCAGCAGAGACTAGTAGTAAAAGACGTGAGATGGCTCCCTATTGTACCAAGTTGATTGAAGCTAAATGGTCAGCGCGAATGATTTATCCAGCTAAAATACTTGTGGAAATCAATGGTACAATGAGGACCCTTCTGACAACTACTGAGGCTAAAGATTTCTGTCTAGAACAGGGCTTGTGAAAGGGGCACATATCGGATTAGTGATAGAATCACCAGGGCAAGATGTTGACTAAGCAAGCTATATTTTGTGTTGTTTTTATTTTTTGTTTTAATATATCGAAACACTATGTGGATTCTATTTTCGGCAATGTTTTGTGGACTTTTTATCGGAGGGAGGGTCTGGTGTGCTGGAGGGAAGGGGGGGGCGAGCCAAATGAGGTGGGTGATGTGAGGTCTCTAATTGAGTTAAAGACAAAAATAGGATGTTGGAAAAAATTAATTTTATATCTTGGAATGAAGGTGGTATCTCATCGCCCATAAAAAGGAAGCTAATATTAAAGCAATTAGGGCAATTTAAGAGACGCACTTAAAACCATCCGAAGCAGAGAAATTAAAAAGTAAGTGGGTGGGGCAGGTAGTAGCTACACCATATTGCGGCAGGAAAAAAGGGGTAGCAATTTTATTTAATAAGAATTGTGAATATAAAATATTAACACAAGAGATAGACACACAGGCAAGATATATAATCATAGACATCCAAATCAATAACTTAAATGTAGTTCTATGTAACGTATATGGTCCAAATAAGATTGACGATGAGTTTTGGGTGGGGCTGAGCAAGAAATTAATGAAATATATAGGGAAGAACATCATCATAGGGGGGATTTTAATTTGACACCTGTACCCCTAGTAGATAGACTTAAGTGTAGTCTAACCAGGAACATCAAAAAGGAAGGGAGTCTTCTGAAAAAGTTCATGAAAGGGCTTAGGGTGCTGGATATTTGGAGAGATCAAAACCCCGATGCACGTGAATTTACATGTGTATCAAAAACATTTAAGACCCTCTCAAGAATCGATTTTTTTCTAAGCTCTGAAAATATGTTGGGTTTGAATCTGAAAGCGGATATCAAGGATATATGTATTTCAGATCATGCGATTATAACCTTAGAAATTCAGAACGTAATGTCAGCAGGAGGGGGTAATGGTAGAATTAGATTCCCTAGACATCTATCGTACAATATACATTTCAAGAATTATATTTTAGAAAAATGGAAGGAATATAAATTTTTTAACAGTAGTTATACTGGCAAATGGGAGATATATTGGGAAACAGCTAAAGCATATATTAGAGGGAGTGTTAAAGCATACCTGTGTAAATGGAAAAAGAAGAATAGGGAACGAGAATGCCAACTTAATAATCAACTCAAGAACACATATAGAGCCTACATAAGCAATGTTAATCCACAGACTTGGCTGAAGTATCAAAATAGTAAACAAGAAAAAGATATATTCACAAAACAAATGGTTCTACAACAAGATGAAAAAGATAGAGCTAAATACAGAGGAGTCTATGGAAGATCCGTTAAATATATAGCTAGATTAAGTAAAATGCAGAGACAAAGGAACTATATATCAGCTATCAAAGTAGGGACAGATAGGGCAAATACGACAAAGGAAGTGAAGCAGTTAATGTTTAAATATTTTGAAGAGCTTTATACGAAGTCTGTAGTGGATTCCCAGCAGAAAACAGAGTTTTGGGATCAACTAGAAACTAGGAAACTTGAAGAGGCCGACAGAGAGGGGCTAAATCTACCAATAACAGAAGAAGAGGTAACTCAGACTATTAGGCAGATGAAAAGTAACAAAGCACCGGGACCTGATATGCTCCCGGCCGAATTTTACAAAATGTTAAGTAGTGAAATTACACCTACGCTTACTAACTTATATAATAGCTATTTTTTAAAAAGGGAAATGTACTCTAAGTATTTTGCTGCTTCCTCTATTACGTTAATTTTAAAAAAAGGTAGAGCCCCAGAAGATCCAGGATCCTACAGACCGATATCACTGTTAAACAGTGATTATAAGATACTAACCACTATCATAGCGAATAGACTTAAAAAAATACTACATAAAATAATTCACATAGACCAGGTAGGCTTTATGACGGGACGCAACCCAGCTAGAAATATCCGTAAAGTTCTCGTTACATTAGATCAGTGTTGTCAAGACACGAAGCAAAATCTCAATAAAGACAGCCCAGACTTAGCGGTGTTAGCAATAGATGCGGAAAAAGCGTTTGATGCTATAACCTGGGACCACCTTTTTACAGTATTAGGGAAGTTTGGAGTGCAAGGGAATATTGAGTCTTTTATAAAACTTATATATAGAGAACCGACATCTAACTTAATTATTAACGGTGAAACTACTCCAGACATTGTGCTTACAAAAGGTACAAGACAAGGTTGTCCCTTGTCTCCCATGTTGTTCAACTTATCAATAGAGCCATTAGCTATCAGGCTAAGAAAAGAATTAGAAGGCATTAAAATTCACCAGCAGAAGATCGTTCTTTCTTTATTTGCGGATGACTTACTACTATTTCTTTCGAATACTACAAATAGTATTAAAAAACTTCTGGATATGATAAAGCAATTTAGTGCATTTTCGGGCTACAAAGTCAATGTAGCTATATCGGAGATTATGTGGTTATATGGATCAAGTCAGAAGTGTAAAGACTGTCCATTCAGGGTAGTTGAACAGATTAAGTATTTAGGCTTAACTATTACTAGGAATCCGAAGCAATGGTATGGCAAAAATATTACACCATGTCTGGATAAATGTATAGCAGATTGCAAAATATGGTGTAACTTACCTATTAATATCTCTGCCAGAGTTATGCTAATTAAAACAATAATTTTCCCTCGAATATTGTATCTTCTGCAGAATTTACCTATTATAATAACACATAAAGACTGCATTAGTTTTAATAGGATGTGTAATAGGTTTATATGGGCAGGAGGGAAAGTAAGATGCGCTGCAGAAATAGCAACACTTCCCCTCAAAGCTGGGGGGCTTGCACTCCCAAATCTCCAAGCTTATAATATAGCCGCATTGGCAAAATATGCGATAGATTGGATTATTGAGGGAAACTATGTTTCCTATGGTCCGCTAGAAGCAGAGATATGCGCTCCCTATACGTTGAAAGCACTTCTGCACTGCGAATCCAAAAATCTCCCAATAAAGATTAGGCAGCGGTTAAAGTTTAACAACATAATAATAGCCTGGCATAAACTGGGTAAAGGAGTAGGAATAGACATGTATAAGTCAAGGTACCTACCGATACTAGGGAATCCTAAATTCCAAGCAGGATGTAGCGAAAGTGGAGTTTTTCATAGATGGCGTAGGAAGGGTATTGTAATTTGATACAAATTGAGGAGAACACATATAGTTAAATCATTTGATGAATTAAAAGATGAATTTCAGCTAAAGAATACAGACTTCTTTGCATATTTGCAAGTCAGGCACTTTCATAATGAGTTACAGACTAAATATGGGAATGACTGGTCATTAGGAGGATTAGATAAAACTATTACAGTATTTGCACAAAAGAAATATGCGATCAGCATGATCTATAATTTCCAAATGAACTATAAAATAGAAGCACATTTACAGATGCTGAAAGACAAATGGAAGAAAGTACATGTTATAGTGTCAAGGGAGGAGCTAGTAGATAGTCTCAACACTGCTAAGGACAACTAAGGTTACTACTTGGAGAGAGTCACATTTTAAAGTAATCAATCAACTATATGTCACACCTAGTAAAATAGCAAGATGGTACAAGAATATGGATATGGCTTGCTATAAATGTGGCGCTAAAGAAGCTGACTTAGAACACTGTTTGTTTGTCTGCCCAAAAATTCGGCAGTTTTGGTTAGATCCATGATTGCCAAGGAGGAATTGCCAAGTGCCTGGACTGCTCTGCTATAGGAGGTAGCATTGAATCTCAGTGGGGGTTCTTACCCCCCAACCCCCACCCGCACACCAGAAGTTAGCCTGACCTACTCTGATGGGAGTCCACACTTGTGTTTCATGTGGGTTTTTGTTGTGTTTTTTTTTTTTTTTTTTCTCTCCCCATGCCGCCCTTCCTATCTCTTATTCTTTGATGTATCATAGGTATATGGCGCATGGGTTTTTTTTTCTTTTTTTTTATTATGTGTTTGTACCCCTTGAGGTTATGTATGGAACAAAGGGGGACGGCAGAAAATTCTGTATAATTATGTATAATTATGTTTTTGATGTGGGGGGCAAGAAAGTCTATGTTATTGCAAGAAGAACTGTATTTGTGTTGACAAAATGTGCTTGACCCTCCAAACATATATATCTGTATAATAATTTATAAAACAATAAAAAGATTTAAAAGAACATATTGCAGAATCAAAAGATAGAAAACAAAATAGGTTAATACACAATGCAGACATACTGTAAATATCTTGTCATTTTGAAAGTAACTAGAAAGACCAAAAGCTCTTGAAGATAATGTAGCATTGAATAAAAACAAGTAAAAAAGTAACGGCTAGATTACAAGTTTTGCGTTATGAGTGAAAAAGCAGTATTATGGGTTATAACTCTGCTTTTTCACTACCGCTGCTATTACGAGTCTTGTCCAAAAAGCTGTACCGCATACTTTTTTGGCCATAATGCAAATTAACTTACGCAATTTGCGTAAAGTCTTTTTTCAATTAGACTTCCATAGCGCCGATATTACAAGCTTTTTCTGGGAGGCCAAAAAGTGAGCGGTACAGCCTATCCTGCAAGAACATAAAACTCATAACTAAAGTGCTAAAAAGTACACTAACACTCATAAACTACCTATTAACCCCTAAACTGCTGCCCTCCCGCATCGCAAACACTAAAATAAAATTATTAACCCCTAATCTGCTGCTCCTGACATCGCCACCACTATAATAAACATATTAACCCCTAAACCACCGCACTCCTGCATCACAAACACTAGTTAAATATTATTAACCCCTAATCTGCCGCCCCCAACGTTGCCGCCACTATACTAAATTTATTAACCCCTAAACCTAAGTCTAACCCTAACTCTAACACCCCCTAACTTAAATATAATTAAAATAAATCTAAATAAAACCTACTATCATTACCTAAATTATTCCTATTTAAAACTAAATACTTACCTATAAAATAAACCCTAAGCTTGCTACAATATAACTAATAGTTACATTGTAGCTAGCTAGGGTTTATTTTTATTTTACAGGCAAGTTTGTATTTATTTTAGCTAGGTAGAATAGTTACTAAATCGTTATTAACTATTTACTAACTACCTAGCTAAAATAAATACAAATTTACCTGTAAAATAAAACCTTACCTGTCTTACACTAACACCTAACCTTACACTACAATTAAATAAATTATTTAAATTAAATACAATTACCTAAATTGCAAAACCCCCCCCACTTAATTACACAAAATAAAAAAGAATTTATCATATATTTAAACTAATTACACTAAATCGAATAGCCCTATCAAAATAAAAAAGCCCCCCCAAAATAAAAAAACCCTAGCCTAAACTGAACTACCAATAGCCCTTAAAAGGGCCTTTTGTGGGTCATTGCCCCAAAGAAATCAGCTCTTTTACCTGTAATTTTTTTTTACAAACAACCCCCCAACAGTAAAACCCACCACCCACACAACCAACCCCCCAAATAAAATCCTAACTAAAAAACCTAAACTCCCCATTGCCCTGAAAAGGGCATTTGTATGGGCATTGCCCTTAAAAGGGCATTTAGCTCTTTTTCAGAAGCCCAAACCCTAATCTAAAATTAAAACCCACCCAATAAACCCTTAAAAAAGCCTAACACTAACCCCCGAAGATCCACTTACAGTTTCTGAAGAGCCGACATCCATCCTCAATGAAGCGGCAGAAGTCCTCATCGAAGCCGGCAGAAGTCTTCATCCAAAATGGGCTGATGTCTTCATCCAACCGGGCAGAAGTCTTCAACCAGATGGCATCTTCTATCTTCATCCATCCGGCGCGGAGCGGCTCCATCTTCAAGACATCCGACGCGGAGCATCCTCTTCTTACAACGTCTTCTTCCGAATGAAGGTTCCTTTAAATGACGTCATCCAAGATGGCGTCCCTTAGATTCTGATTGGCTGATGTTGCAATCAGCCAATAGGATTGAGCTTTCATCCTATTGGCTGATCCAATCAGCCAATAGGATTGAGCTTGCATTCTATTGTCTGATTGGAATAGCCAATAGAATGCGAGCTCAAGAAGACATCTTAAGAAGAGGATGCTCCGCGTCGGATGTCTTGAAGATGGAGCCGCTCTGCGCCAGATGGATGAAGATAGAAGATGCCGTCTGGATGAAGACTTCTGCCTGGTTGGATGAAGACGTCGGCCCACTTGGATGAAGACTTCTGCCGGCTTCGCTCAGGACTTCTGTTGCTTCGTTGAGGATGGATGTCGGCTCTTCAGAAACTGTAAGTAGATCTTCGGGGGTTAGTGTTATGCTTTTTTAAGGGTTTATTGGGTGGGTTTTAATTTTAGATTAGGGTTTGGGCTTTTGAAAAAGAGCTAAATGCCCTTTTAAGGGCAATGCCCATACAAATGACCTTTACAGGGCAATGGGGAGCTTAGGTTTTTAGATTATGTTTTTATTTGGGGGGTTTGGTTGTGTGGGTGGTGGGTTTTACTGTTGGGGGGGTATTTGTATTTTTATTTACAGGTAAAAGAGCTGATTTCTTTGGGGCAATGCCCCGCAAAAGGCCATTTTAAGGCTTTTTTATTTTGATAGGGCTATTAGATTAAGTGTAATTAGTTTAAATATGTGATAACTTGTTTTTTTATTTTGTGTAACTTAGTGTTGTTTTTTTGTAACTTAGTGTTTGTTATTTTTTGTAACTTAGTTGTTAGTTTTTTGTAACTTTGTAATTTTTAATAGTAGATTTAAATTATTTGAGTAGGGTTAGGTTTTAAAATATGTAATTTAGTTAATTTAATTTGTAGTTTAATGTAATTTTAGTATAACAGTTAGGGTAGATTAATTATTAATTTAATATAGTTTAATGTAATATTAGTATAACAGTTAGGGTAGATTAATTATTAGTTTAATATAGTTTATTGTAATTTTAGTATAATAGTTTGCAATTTTTAATAGTAGATTTAAATTATTTGAGTAGGGTTAGGTTTTTAAATATGTAATTTAGTTAATTTAATTTGTAGTTTAATGTAATTTTAGTATAACAGAGTAGATTATTAATTTAATATAGTTTAATGTAATTTTAGTATAATAGGGTAGATTAATTATTAGTTTAGTATAGTTTAATTTAAATCTAAAGGTAAGTTTAAATTTATTATAAGATAGGGATGAGTTAATATTTAATAAAAAGTTAGCGGGTTGTTAGGTTTAGGGGTTAATAGGTTAATTAAGTTTATGGCGATGTGGGGGGCTGCTGGTTTAGGAGTTAAAAGGTTTAGTAAGTGCTAGTGATGTGGGAGGCCAGGGGTTAATACATTTATTTAGTTGCGGTGGGCTCTGGGAGCGGCGGGATAGGGGTTAATAACATTATGTAGGTGGCCGCGGTGTCGGGGTGGCAGATTAGGGGTTAATAAGTATAATTTAGGTGGCACGATGTCAGGGGTGGCAGATTAGGGGTTAATAAGTATAATGTAGGTGGCAGAGGTGTAGGGGGCGGCAGATTAGGGGTTAATAAGTATAATGTAGGTGGCGGCGGTGTAGGGAGCGGCGGAATAGGGGTTAATAACATTATGTAGGTGGCGGCGATGTCGGGGCGGCAGATTAGGGGTGTTTAGACTCGGGGTACATGTTAGGGTGTTAGGTGTAAACATAACTTTTATTCTCCCATAGGAATCAATGGGATATTGGGCAGCAGCGAACATAAGCTTTCGCTGCTTTCAGACTCCCATTGATTCCTATGGCATCTGCCGCCTCCAGGGCAGCGGATTGAAAAGCAGGTACGCTGGGCCCGAATAGTGGCGAGCGTACCTGGTTGATATTTGTTGACTAAAAAGTAGTTAGATAGTGCCGAATTTGCATTCGGAACATCTGTAATGATGTAATCATTGATCTGTGTCGGACTGAGACCGGCGTATCGTATGTTACATCACAGATTTTAACTTTGCCAGTCTGTAGGCTTTGATAAATGAGGCGAATCAGGCTCGCCACAATTACGCTGCAGAATTCCAGCGTATTTGCGGTTGACGGCTTGATAAATATGCCTCCTTGTCTCCAGATACTCTCCCTCCCGTCCCCTTCGCTCCGCTCATGATCTCCTACTCTCCTCCTCTCTTGTTACCTCCTCACATTCCCGTCTACAAGATTTCTCCAGACTGGCTCCCATCTTATGGAACTCTCTGCCTCGCTCCACAAGACTCTCCCCTAGTTTTAAAAGCTTCAAGTGCTCCCAGAAGACTCTACTATTCAGGGACACTTACAACCTACACTAACCTTCCTATCTCCACTGCTATCCCCTAAAACCCCATAGCATGTAAGCCTATGAGCCCAGCTGTTTGTAGTTCACCTTCTTAAGAGCCGACTACAACACTGCAACTCTCGGCAGGACC
Organism: Bombina bombina; assembly: GCF_027579735.1. Classification (NCBI taxonomy): domain Eukaryota; kingdom Metazoa; phylum Chordata; class Amphibia; order Anura; family Bombinatoridae; genus Bombina; species Bombina bombina. Next base: position 664,323,683 of record NC_069501.1, read on the forward strand.
CTATCTCTCCATTTGATCCCTGTAATCATTTTTTATATACCACCCAATACCTAATAATAATAAATAATAATAAATATGTATATACATAAATTATATATACACATATATCCATATGTATACTCATATATGGACATGTTCTTCACTTAGAAGAAAATGGCATTTTTATTTTTAAATATATATTTCTATATCTATACCTGTATATATTCATATAGATAATTAGGTATAGATATATATTTTACAAAAAATAATCAGATGTATATAGAAATATACATTTTAATATAAAAATAAAATTTTCTTTTATGTGAAGAACATTGGAATGTAAAATATTCATAACTACCTTCAAGTTTAGCGATGTAGGTCTTACGCAGTGTCAGATTAGTGCGCAAGTGATAAGCGTTACTGCGCTCCAATGAAGTCTATGGGGAGAAGAAGTTAACACGGTCGCAATATCAGAAGTTAGAGCGCATCGGGTTTTGCTTGCGTGCAAACAATTTACTTTCAACTTGTAATACAAGCGATAACCTGCCGTGTTAAAAGTTTACTTTGAGCGGTGTTTGGCCGAGAGCGAATAAAAACACCTAATGAGCCACTTGATCTGGCCCAATATTGGGGAAAAGAGTATCACAGTAATCGCGTTGAGAAAAACGTGGCTTGTGCATTCTACAGACTTACCATAAAATAGGGCTGGTCTTCAAAATAGGAATTGTGACTGGAGACTTAAAGGGACAGTAAACATCTTGTAATAACAAGTGTTGTTATAAAATAACATATCCCCCAAGTCTTAATGTTTTCAAAACAAATTAACGTCCTTTTTACTTTAATTATGTTTCAGTAGCCAAACTTCACCCACCTTTTGCCTTATTTGGAGGGGCCAATCTGGGCTTTAGTCCACAGACAAGGCTAGCCACTGCCATAAAGTTAGTATAAAGTACTCTGTTTTGCAGTTGTTATCAGTTAAATCCAATTAGAAACAGATATATAGCACAATTTGCCTTGAGAAGTCAGCAGGGTACATTTAGCCACCATTCAGCAAGTTTACATTCCATTCCTGCTTTTCAAATAAAGATACCAAGAGAATGAAGAAAATTTGATAATAGGAGTAAATTTGAAAGTTGCTTAAAATTGCATGCTCTATCTGAATCATGAAAGAAATAATGTGGGTTTAGTTCTGGGAATTAAAAATTGCTAAATGATCAGAGCTAAATTACATGAAAAGTGGGAAAATAACGAAAATATATTGCAAAGTTGTTTCATTATGCATAACTAAACATTTTATATACAAATCTAAAGGTATTTTCTGTCCCTTTAAACTTTGAGGAATAATTACTTTCCAGGTCCCCTCAGTAGGCATCAACTATTACATAGTGCTGCTCTGGCTCAATAATAATCCTTTTTAACTTCTACATGTTTTGGGAACAAGTGCCTTTATCATGCTAATAATACAAATCACTAATAGGCCTTTTCCTGTCATTTAAATCTGACAATTGTAATGTTCTACTGCTCATAGAGAGGCTGTTGTGCATTCATTTCACAACCCTATATATAATTAACTTAAAAAACAAAACACTTAGGGCGCGATCCGATAAACGGCGTAGTTTGCGGCGCAAGCGAGGGAACCCGCGTCGCCCACAGTTTCAGCTCGCATCTCGAGCTATCCAATATACGGCGCCGTCAGATGCTAACGTGCCGTAAGTCGGATAAACCAGCGGGGGTCGATCCGATAAAAATCGTCGCCCGCAAAAGCTGGCGACGCCAATATTTGCACGGGTTTGGTATCCTATATACGGCGTAACCTAGAAGTTACGCGCGTATATTTCTGCCGTCGCCCGTAGTTTTTTGGGCCATAGGCAGGTATACCAAACCAGCCCTGTTTGGTATCCAATATACAGTGTAAGGACTTACGTGGTGAAAATGGAGAAATCTTACTCCATTTTCACCTCGCCACAAAAAGCAGCCGTAAGAAGCCTTACGCTGACTATTGGAGCCCCGTAACTCCCTATCTAGCTGTCAACCGCAATCTGCTAAATAAAACCTAACACCTAACGCATGCGCAATGTCTATCTACCTGTCAACCGAGGTCCCCCGCCGCAATCCCTAATAAAGTATTTAACCCCTAAACCGCCGCCATCTACATAAACTAACCCCCTACTGTGAGCCCCTAAAACCGCCACCATCTAACTGATCTATCCCCTACTGTGAGCCCCTAAAACCGCCACCATCTAACTGATCTATCCCCTAATGTGAGCCCCTAAAACCGCCACCATCTACCTGATCTATCCCCTAATCTGACCCCTTACACCGCCGCCAGCTTTATTAATATTATTAACCCCTAATCTAATATCCATAAAGTAATAAGCTCTATTACCAGCCCTTAAAAGGGCCTTTTGCGGGGCTTTGCCCCAAAGTTAACAGCTCTTTTGCCCTATAACCTGCCCTCCCTACACTACCGCCACCTATATTAATGGTATTAACCCCTAATGTAAGCCCCTTACACTGCCGCCATCTATATTAAAATTATTAACCCCTAATTTAATCTACCTACCCCGCCGCCAGCTATATTATCTATATTAACCCTAAGTATATTATAGTTAATATAGTTATTACATTATATATATTAACTATATTAACCCTAATTATATTAGGGTTAATATAGTTAATATAGTTACTATAGTATTTATATTAACTATATTAACTCTATCTAACCCTAACACCCCTAACTAAATTCTTATTAAATAAATCTAATTTATATTATAAACTAAAATATTCCTATTTAAATCTAAATACTTACCTATAAAATAAACCCTAAGATAGCTACAATATAATTAATAATTACATTGTAGCTATGTTAGGGTTTATATTTATTTTACAGGTAAATTGTTAATTATTTTAACTAGGTATAATAGCTATTAAATAGTTATGAACTATTTAATAGCTACCTAGTTAAAATAATTACCCAATTACCTGTAAAATAAATCCTAACCTAAGTTACAAATACAACTACACTATCAATAAATTAAATAAACTACAAATATCTATCTAAAAATACAATTAAATAAACTAAACTAAATTACAAAAAAAACAAACATTAAATTACAAAAAATAAAAAAAAGATTACAAGATTTTTAAGCTAATTACACCTATTCTAAGCCCCCTAATAAAATAATAAAGCCCCCCAAAATAAAAAAAAATCCCTACCCTATTCTAAATTAAAAAAAGTTCAAAGCTCTTTTACCTTACCAGCCTTAAAAGGGCCTTTTGTGGGGGCATGCCCCAAAGAAAACTGCTCTTTTGCCTGAAAAAAACCAAAACATAATACCACCCCCCAACATTACAACCCACCACCCACATACCCCTAATCTAACCCAAACCCCCCTTAAATAAACCTAACACTACCCCCCTGAAGATCTCCCTACCTTGTCTTCACCACACCGGGCCGAACTCCTCATCCGATCCGGGCGATGTCTTTATCCAAGCGGCAGCAAAGTCTTCTTCCATCCAGCAGCATCTTCCATCAAGCGGCATCTTTAATCTTCATTCGTCGCTCCTCCGACGCGGAGCATCCATCCCGGCCGACGACTGAACGACGAATGAGGTACCTTTAAATGACGTCATCCAAGATGGCGTCCGTCGAATTCCGATTGGCTGATAGGATTCTATCAGCCAATCGGAATTAAGGTAGACAAATCTGATTGGCTGATTGAATCAGCCAATCAGATTCAAGTTCAATCCGATTGGCTGAACCACGAGCGACGAATGAAGATTGAAGATGCCGCTTGATGGAAGATGCTGCCGGATGGAAGAAGACTTTGCTGCCGCTTGGATAAAGACATCGCCCGGATCGGATGAGGAGTTCGGCCCGGTGTGGTGAAGACAAGGTAGGGAGATCTTCAGGGGGGTAGTGTTAGGTTTATTTAAGGGGGGTTTGGGTTAGATTAGGGGTATGTGGGTGGTGGGTTGTAATGTTGGGGGGTGGTATTGTGTTTTTTTTTCAGGCAAAAGAGCAGTTTTCTTTGGGGCATGCCCCCACAAAAGGCCCTTTTAAGGGCTGGTAAGTTAAAAGAGCTTTGAACTTTTTTTAATTTAGAATAGGGTAGGGCATTTTTTTTATTTTGGGGGGCTTTATTATTTTATTAGGGGGCTTAGAATAGGTGTAATTAGCTTAAAAATCTTGTAATCTTTTTTTAATTTTTTGTAATTTAGTGTTGTTTTTTTTTGTAATTTAGTTTAGTTTATTTAATTGTATTTTTAGATAGATATTTGTAGTTTATTTAATTTATTGATAGTGTAGGTGTATTTGTAACTTAGGTTAGGATTTATTTTACAGGTAATTGGGTAATTATTTTAACTAGGTAGCTATTAAATAGTTAATAACTATTTAATAGCTATTATACCTAGTTAAAATAATTAACAATTTACCTGTAAAATAAATATAAACCCTAACATAGCTACAATGCAATTATTAATTATATTGTAGCTATCTTAGGGTTTATTTTATAGGTAAGTATTTAGATTTAAATAGGAATATTTTAATTAATAATATTAATATTAGATTTATTTTAATAAGAGTTTAGTTAGGATGTTAGAGTTAGATAGGGTTATTATACTTAATATATATATATATATATATATATATATAATATAATAACGATATTAACTATATTAACCCTAATATAATTAGGGTTAATATAGTTAATATATATAATATAATAACTATATTAACTATATTAACCCTAATATAATTAGGGTTAATATAGTTAATATAGCTGGCGGCGGTGTAGGGGGATTAGATTAGGGGTTAATACATTTATTATAGGTGGCCGCGGTGTAGGGGGATGTAGATTGTAGGCAAAAGAGCAGTTTACTTTGTGACAAAGCCCCGCCAAAAGCCCTTTTAAGGGCTGGCAAAAGAGCTGAATTCTTTGGGGCATGCCCCGCAAAAAGCCCTTTTAAGGGCTATTTGTAGGGTTAGACTTAGGTTTAGTGGTAGGGATAGTTTAGTATTTTAGGGGTTAAATAATTTAATATAGATGGCGGCGGGGTAGGGGGATTAGATTAGGGGTTAATAATTTTAAAATAGATAGCGGCGGGGTAGGGGCTCACTTTAGGGGGTAGGTAAGGTAGATGGTGGCGGTGTTAGGGGCTCACTTTAGGGGGTTATAGATTTAATATAGCTGGCGGCGGTTTAGGGGTTAATAACTTTATTAGGTTGCGGCGGGCTCCGGGAGCGGCGGTTTAGGGGTTAATACATATTTTATTGTTAGGCAAGTGAGGGGGGATAGCGGATAGAGGGTTAGACGTGTCGGGCTATGTTAGGGAGGCGTGTTAGACGTGTCGGACTATGTTAGGGAGGCATGTTAGACAGTGCGGGTGATTTCATACTTTAGTCAGGTTTTGTAGGCGCCGGCAGTTTCTAACGTGGCGCAAGTCACTGGCGACACCAGAAATTTGTACTTGCGCAGATTTCTAGACATCGCTGGTTTATCCGACTTACGGCACGTTAGCATCTGAAATGCGGGTTCCCTCGCTTGCGCCGCAAACTACGCCGTATATAGGATTGCGCCCGCGATGTCCATAAATCTGCGCAAGTACAAATTTCTGGCGTCGCCAGTGACTTGCGCCACGTTAGAAACTGCCGGCGCCTACAAAACCTGACTAAAGTATGAAATCACCAGCACTGTCTAACACGCCTCCCTAACATAGCCCGACAATTCTAACACGCCTCCCTAACATAGCCCGACACGTCTAACCCTCTATCCGCTATCCCCCCTCTCTATCCTAACAATAAAATATGTATTAACCCCTAAACCGCCGCTCCCGGAGCCCGCCGCAACCTAATAAAGTTATTAACCCCTAAACCGCCGCCAGCTATATTAAATCTATAACCCCCTAAAGTGAGCCCCTAACACCGCCGCCATCTACATTACCTACCACCTAAAGTGAGCCCCTACCCCGCCGCTATCTATTTTAAAATTATTAACCCCTAATCTAATCCCCCTACCCCGCCGCCATCTACCTTACCTACCCCCTAAAGTGAGCCTCTACCCCGCCGCCATCTATTTTAAAATGATTAACCCCTGATCTAATCCCCCTACCCCGCCGCCATCTATATTAAATTATTTAACCCCTAAAATACTAAACTATCCCTACCACTAAACCTAAGTCTAACCCTACAAATAGCCCTGAAAAGGGCTTTTTGCGTGGCATTGCCCCAAAGTAAAAGCTCTTTTGCCAGCCCTTAAAAGGGCTTTTTGCGGGGCATGCCCCAAAGAATTCAGCTCTTTTGCCAGCCCTTAAAAGGGCTTTTGGCGGGGCTTTGTCACAAAGTAAACTGCTCTTTTGCCTACAATCTACATCCCCCTACACCGCGGCCACCTATAATAAATGTATTAACCCCTAATCTAATCCCCCTACACCGCCGCCACGTATATTAACCACATTAACCCCTAATCTACATCCCCCTACACCGCGGCCAGCTATATTAACTATATTAACCCTAATTATATTAGGGTTAATATAGCTAATATAGTTATTATATTATATTATATATATTAACTATATTAACCCTAATTATATTAGGGTTAATATAATTAATATCGTTATTATATTATATATATATATATATATTAAGTATAATAACCCTATCTAACTCTAACATCCTAACTAAACTCTTATTAAAATAAATCTAATATTAATATTATTAATTAAAATATTCCTATTTAAATCTAAATACTTACCTATAAAATAAACCCTAAGATAGCTACAATATAATTAATAATTACATTTTAGCTATGTTAGGGTTTATATTTATTTTACAGGTAAATTGTTAATTATTTTAACTAGGTATAATAGCTATTAAATAGTTATTAACTATTTAATAGCTACCTAGTTAAAATAATTACCCAATTACCTGTAAAATAAATCCTAACCTAAGTTACAAATACACCTACACTATCAATAAATTAAATAAACTACAAATATCTATCTAAAAATACAATTAAATAAACTAAACTAAATTACAAAAAAAACAAACACTAAATTACAAAAAATAAAAAAAGATTACAAGATTTTTAAGCTAATTACACCTATTCTAAGCCCCCTAATAAAATAATAAAGCCCCCCAAAATAAAAAAAATTCCCTACCCTATTCTAAATTAAAAAAAGTTCAAAGCTCTTTTACCTTACCAGCCCTTAAAAGGGCCTTTTGTGGGGGCATACCCCAAAGAAAACTGCTCTTTTGCCATAAAAAAAACCCACACAATACCACCCCCCAACATTACAACCCACCACCCACATACCCCTAATCTAACCCAAACCCCCCTTAAATAAACCTAACACTACCCCCCTGAAGATCTCCCTACCTTGTCTTCACCACACCGGGCCGAACTCCTCATCCGATCCGGGCGATGTCTTTATCCAAGCGGCAGCAAAGTCTTCTTCCATCCGGCAGCATCTTCCATCAAGCGGCATCTTCAATCTTCATTCGTCGCTCGTGGTTCAGCCAATCGGATTGAACTTGAATCTGATTGGCTGATTCAATCAGCCAATCAGATTTGTCTACCTTAATTCCGATTGGCTGATAGAATCCTATCAGCCAATCGGAATTCGACGGACGCCATCTTGGATGACGTCATTTAAAGGTACCTCATTCGTCGTTCAGTCGTCGGCCGGGATGGATGCTCCGCGTCGGAGGAGCAACGAATGAAGATTAAAGATGCCGCTTGATGGAAGATGCTGCTGGATGGAAGAAGACTTTGCTGCCGCTTGGATAAAGACATCGCCCGGATCGGATGAGGAGTTTGGCCCGGTGTGGTGAAGACAAGGTAGGGAGATCTTCAGGGGGGTAGTGTTAGGTTTATTTAAGGGGGGTTTGGGTTAGATTAGGGGTATGTGGGTGGTGGGTTGTAATGTTGGGGGGTGGTATTATGTTTTGTTTTTTTTCAGGCAAAAGAGCAGTTTTCTTTGGGGCATGCCCCCACAAAAGGCCCTTTTAAGGCTGGTAAGGTAAAAGAGCTTTGAACTTTTTTTAATTTAGAATAGGGTAGGGATTTTTTTTTATTTTGGGGGGCTTTATTATTTTATTAGGGGGCTTAGAATAGGTGTAATTAGCTTAAAAATCTTGTAATCTTTTTTTTATTTTTTGTAATTTAATGTTTGTTTTTTTTGTAATTTAGTTTAGTTTATTTAATTGTATTTTTAGATAGATATTTGTAGTTTATTTAATTTATTGATAGTGTAGTTGTATTTGTAACTTAGGTTAGGATTTATTTTACAGGTAATTGGGTAATTATTTTAACTAGGTAGCTATTAAATAGTTCATAACTATTTAATAGCTATTATACATAGTTAAAATAATTAACAATTTACCTGTAAAATAAATATAAACCCTAACATAGCTACAATGTAATTATTAATTATATTGTAGCTATCTTAGGGTTTATTTTATAGGTAAGTATTTAGATTTAAATAGGAATATTTTAGTTTATAATATAAATTAGATTTATTTAATAAGAATTTAGTTAGGGGTGTTAGGGTTAGATAGAGTTAATATAGTTAATATAAATACTATAGTAACTATATTAACTATATAAACCCTAATATAATCAGTTAGATGGTGGCGGTTTTAGGGGCTCACACTAGGGGATAGATCAGTTAGATGGTGGCGGTTTTAGGGGCTCACAGTAGGGGATAGATCAGTTAGATGGTGGCGGTTTTAGGGGCTCACAGTAGGGGGTTAGTTTATGTAGATGGCGGCGGTTTAGGGGTTAAATACTTTATTAGGGATTGCGGCGGGGGATCGCGGTTGACAGGTAGATAGACATTGCGCATGCGTTAGGTGTTAGGTTTTATTTAGCAGATCGCGGTTGACAGCTAGATAGACATTGCGCATGCGTTAGGTGTTAGGTTTATTTAGCAGCTAGTTTAGGGAGTTACGGGGATCCAATAGTCAGCGTAAGGCATCTTACGGCTGCTTTTTGTGGTGAGGTGAAAATGGAGTAAGATTTCTCCATTTTCGCCACGTAAGTCCTTACGCTGTATATTGGATACCAAACTGCGCTGGTTTGCTATACCTGCCTATGGCCCAAAAACTACGGGCGACGGCAGAAATATACGCGCGTAACTTCTAGGTTACGCCGTATATGTGATACCAAACCCGCGCAAATATTGGAATTAAGGTAGGAATATTCTGATTGGCTGATGGAATCAGCCAATCAGAATCAAGTTCAATCCGATTGGCTGATCCAATCAGCCAATCAGATTGAGCTCGCATTCTATTGGCTGATCGGAACAGCCAATAGAATGCGAGGTCAATCTGATTGGCTGATTGGATCAGCCAATAGGATTGAACTTGATTCTGATTGGCTGATTCCATCAGCCAATCAGAATATTCCTACCTTAATTCCGATTGGCTGATAGAATCCTATCAGCCAATCGGAATTCGAGGGACGCCATCTTGGATGACGTCCCTTAAAGGAACCGTCATTCGTCGGGAGACAACGGAAGAAGAGGATGGATCCGCGTCGGCTGCTTCAAGATGGACCCGCTCCGCACCGGATGGAAGAAGATCGAAGATGCCGCTTGGAGAAGATGTTTGCCGGTCCGGATGTCCTCTTCTTGCCGGATAGGAGGAAGACTTTGGACCCTCTTCTGGACCTCTTCAGCACCGGATGCCAGGACGGATCGGTGATACCTGGATGGTGAAGACAAGGTAGGAAGATCTTCAGGGGCTTAGTGTTAGGTTTATTTAAGGGGGGTTTGGGTTAGATTAGGGGTATGTGGGTGGTGGGTTGTAATGTTGGGGGGGGGTATTGTATGTTTTTTTTTACAGGCAAAAGAGCTGATTTTCTTGGGGCATGCCCCGCAAAGGGCCCTGTTCAGGGCTGGTAAGGTAAAAGAGCTTTTACATTTATTAATTTAGAATAGGGTAGGGAATTTTTTATTTTGGGGGTCTTTGTTATTTTATTAGGGGGCTTAGAGTAGGTGTAATTAGTTTAAAATTGTTGTAATATTTTTCTAATGTTGGTAAATATTTTTTTATTTTTTGTAACTTAGTTCTTTTTTATTTTTTGTACTTTAGTTAGTTTATGTAATTGTAGTTATTTGTAGCAATTGTATTTAATTTATTTATTGATAGTGTAGTGTTAGGTTAATTGTAGGTAATTGTAGGTAGTTTATTTAATTAATTTATTGATAGGGTAGTGTTAGGTTTAATTATAACTTAGGTTAGGATTTATTTTACAGGTAATTTTGTTATTATTTTAACTAGGTAACTATTAAATAGTTCTTAACTATTTAATAGCTATTGTACCTGGTTAAAATAATTACCAAGTTGCCTGTAAAATAAATATTAATCCTAAAATAGCTACAATATAATTATAATTTATATTGTAGCTATATTAGGATGTATTTTACAGGTAAGTATTTAGCTTTAAATAGGAATAATTTATTTAATAAGAGATAATTAATTTCGTTAGATGTAAATTATATTTAACTTAGGGGGGTGTTAGGGTTAGGGTTAGACTTAGCTTTAGGGGTTAATACATTTATTAGAATAGCGATGAGCTCCGGTCGTCAGATTAGGGGTTAATAATTGAAGTTAGGTGTCGGCGATGTTAGGGAGGGCAGATTAGGGGTTAATACTATTTATGATAGGGTTAGTGAGGCGGATTAGGGGTTAATAACTTTATTATAGTAGCGTTCAGGTCCGCTCGGCAGATTAGGGGTTAATAAGTGTAGGCAGGTGTCGGCGACGTTGAGGGGGGCAGATTAGGGGTTAATAAATATAATATAGGGGTCGGCGGTGTTAGGGGCAGCAGATTAGGGGTACATAAGGATAACGTAGGTGGCGGCGCTTTGCGGTCGGCAGATTAGGGGTTAATTATTGTAAGTAGCTGGCGGCGACGTTGTGGGGGGCAGGTTAGGGGTTAATAAATATAATATAGGGGTCGGCGGTGTTAGGGGCAGCAGATTAGGGGTACATAAGTATAACGTAGGTGGCGGTCGGCAGATTAGGGGTTAAAAATTTTTAATCGCGTGGCGGCGATGTGGGGGGACCTCGGTTTAGGGGTACATAGGTAGGTTATGGGTGTTAGTGTACTTTAGGGTACAGTAGTTAAGAGCTTTATGAACCGGCGTTAGCCCAGAAAGCTCTTAACTCCTGCTATTTTCCTGCGGCTGGAGTTTTGTCGTTAGAGCTCTAACGCTCACTTCAGAAACGACTCTAAATACCAGCGTTAGAAAGATCCCATTGAAAAGATAGGATACGCAATTGACGTAAGGGGATCTGCGGTATGGAAAAGTCGCAGCTGAAAAGTGAGCGTTAGACCCTTTAATCACTGACTCCAAATACCGGCGGTAGCCTAAAACCAGCGTTAGGAGCCTCTAACGCTGGTTTTCACGGCTACCGCCGAACTCTAAATCTAGCCGCAAGAGAGCACGTCACACATCTCTTCTAATGAACTGAAATAGACCCCACTGGTTATTTATATAACTTCCTTAAACATTAACATTTACATGACATGCTATCCATAATGTTAAGTATACAATGTCATGCTGTAATTGACTGAGAATTAAGAGGGTAAACATTCTTGTCAAATCTAATATAGACCCTAATTTTTTTTTTTCCAGCCACTGAAATGGACATAGGAAGCACTGCAAAATATCATTTCCAGTAATGTTATAAAAGAACATATCCTTTATATGTGCTCATAACAGGAAAAGACATCCTGTAACCTGGGTTTGCCCACTATTGTGAACTTCCATACTTGAGTTTAAATCACATAATACAGCTTAAAGCTCAGTGTTTTTTTACTGGCTGAGGGGCCCTAAACTAACACAACTGAAATGTCACTACGTTACTTTGTTTATTTTTGCTTTTGAAATATAGCTACTTTTTTCTGGTAATGCAATCATTTCCTTTTTTTCTATAAACTACTGTAGTTAACAAAAAAGAGGAGCTAACATATACAACTTTAAAACACTGCTCTGTTAATTTTAGGTTTAACTTAAACTTTAAAGGGACATAAAACCCTAGCATTTTATTTTATCATTCAAATAGAAGTATATTTGAAAATGATTTAAAATTGTATGATCTAATAATATCCATTTTGCTTCATTCTCTTGGTATCCTTTATTGAATGTGCAACTATTCATTCCTGTGAGTTAGCTGAACACATCATTAAACCAATGACAAGAGGCATACATGTGCAGCCACCAATCAGCAACTAGCTCTCTGAGTCTACCTAGGTATGCTTTTCAACAATGGATACCAAAAGAACAAAGCAAATTAGATGACAGAAGTAAATTGGAAAGTTGTTTAAATTTGTATGCTGTATCTGAATAATGAAAGAAAAAGGGAGGTTTGGGTTTCATGTCCCTTTAAGTCCATTTAAGTGGACAATGCAATTAAAAAATATCTGTAACACAATTCAGGCTGTAACTTATAAAAAAAAATCGGAATTTTTGATTGATCTGGTGGTGACACTTCTAATCATTTGTATTGCATTGGGAGATTTTGAATGCTGACAACTGCTTGTTCACTGATAGTTTAAATATGACCTATGTATCACATTAAATCGGGATTTTTTCATGAGATACATTGGCGGCTTTTTATTACCTGATGTGGCACATTTTAAGAACTGTGTATTGTACATAAAACATAACTACCAATTGGAGCTCCTGCTCCCGCACGGTCACATATGGCACTGATAAAACATTTAAAAAAACTGCTAAAAAAGTGTTTTGATAACTTTCTTTAAATTACAAAGTGTCTTACAATCACAGCATACTAATCAATACAGTGTCCATTTAATCAAAGCAATAACATATTTCTATAGAAATAGACTTAAAATAAACCCCATGCTACCACCACTCCACCACTGTGGAGGTCTGGTCACTAATGTTGAGAATGGCCAAGAGCCAAATTACATACTCACACTTATGCTAATTTAACTACATATATGTGTGTAAGAGTGTGTGTGTGTGAGTGTGTGTGTGAGTGAGTGTGTGTGAGAGTGTGTGTGTGTATGTGTGTGTGTGAGAGTGTGTGTGTGTGTGAGTGTGTGTGTGTGAGAGTGTGTGCGTGTGTGAGTGTGTGTGAGAGTGTGTGTGAGTGTGTGTGTTTGTGAGTGTGTGTGTGAGTGTTTGTGTGTGAGAGTGTGTGTGTAAGTGTGTGTGTTTGTGAGTGTGTGTGAGTGTGTGTGTGAGTGTGTGTGTTTTTGAGTGTGTGTGTGTGTGAGTGTGAGTGTGTGTGTGTGTGAGAGAGTGTATGTGTAAGTGTGTATGAGTGAGAGTGTGTGTGTGTGTGTTTGTGAGAGGCTGGTCATCATAAAGGGGGTCACCAATCTGAAGAGGCTTCAAGTGATTACCCACACTACAGTGGGTGACACTTCCAAGGTTTCATAGGAGTGATGATAACATCACCATAAACTTGAGTGATGACGTCACAAGGGGGTGAAATCAGTAAGTCAAGAGTTTTGGAAGGGAGCTGGATGGGTAGAGGTTATTTCGTTAGAAGCTACAGAACTCCAAGGCGCCTCATTTTGAAACTGGTGATGAAAATCCACAAGTCTCTAAAAAGCACCAAACATAGGGCCAGATTACGATTAGAGCGCTAACAGTTATGTTCGAGCGATAAGGGGTTTATCATGGGTGTTTGTGCGTGTCAGGATTGATCCCAATTCCAATTTATGCTAGAATGATTACTGCATTCTCAGAGCTCTGGTTAACTGTTTAGTGAAACAAAAAAGTGCTACAAAACACTTTAAAAATACATTACAGTACAGTTACACTCATAATAAAACCACTATTCAAAAAAATATTGCACACAAAAGTTATAAGGGCATAGAGATACATACATATACATCTTTAGACATCTTTAGACATATATATATATATATATATATATATATGTCTATATGTGTGTACATATGTATTTATGCATTTATAAGTATATATATATATTTACAGACATATATTCACATATAAACACATAAATACATAAGTACACATATATAGACATATATGTAAGTGCATTGGAGCCCTTTGCTGTCAAGTCATATAAAAGCATATTTATGCAATATTCATTTGTAATAAAGGTTTAAACTATTTATTTACTGTAAATATTTCACATTCCAGTGTTCTGCACATAGCAGAATATGTTCCATGTATTTATAAATAGATATTCCTATACATATATATGTATATATCTATACCATTATATAATTATCAATATATATAAATATATAGATATAGATATATATTGTACAAAAATACATCAGATATATGTAGAAATATCATTTTTTAATAAATAGGACATATTCTGCTATGTGAAGAACATTGGAATGTGACATATTCATATTTCATGTCAGGTTAGCGCACTTAGGAAAACGAGATTGGGTTTGTGCAACTTGTTGGGTGTTAGTTCCCCCCCACTTTTCACACTCCATTGAAGTCTATGGGGAAATGCGTTAATGTGGTCGCTATATTCCAAGTTTTTTTTTTTGCGTGCATCGGGTTAGCATTCCACCGAAAAGCTTTTACTTTCAACTAATAGCAGTGGGTGGATTAATATCCGCAGCCTCAGAGCAGACGGACGAGTTAACGTGCTGCTTAATTCCTGATTCTGGTGAACCTGAAGGCTTGCACAGAATTATAAGCATTGGGGTCGGTTGACCGCTTGGTAAATCGGCCCTTAGTCTTTATATAAAAAAAATGCTATTATTTCTGCATTGGCACAAAGGACCCCCCTAACCCCTAAAATTCAGTATGGGCCACCCTTTCAAATTTGGCTACCAGTGGTGACAATTTAGTGAGGTGATCATAGTAGTTGTGATGATAGCAGGATGTGATGTCACTAGCATGTGGGCGGGGCTTAGGTCCGGTGTCTGTGTCGCAGTTAGTTTAGTACAATCAACCTGTCTGGATGTGTGTTGCTATGCTCTGTAATAAAATAGAGTTGTACCATCATTGCTGTGTCCTGCATATGTCCTGCATCTCATGACATGGTGTCAGAAGTTCTGGACTGCGCTTCTGTTCCTGATCGATTGCAATGTCAAAGTTTACCCCACCTGAGCCTTTTGACTTTTCTCAGCCTGCAGCTTGGCCCACATGGCGTCAGCGGTTTCAGCGCTTCAGGATTGCATCCAAACTGAACAAGGAGAGTGGTGAAGTACAAGTTAATTCTCTTTTATACTCCATGGGGAAAGGTGTAGAGCCAGTGTTCAATGCTTTTACTTTTCAAGAAGGGGAAGAAGTTAACTTTGATATAGTTATGGATAAACTCAGTGCCCACTTTGTGCCCAAAAGAAATGTGATTCATGAGAGAGCTTGTTTCCACAAACGTAATCAGCGTGTGGGAGAATCTGTGGAGTCATTTGTGCGCAGCCTGTATGAATTAGCTGAATTCTGTGAGTTTGGTGTTGCTAAAGAAGAGCAAATCAGAGACAGAATAGTTATTGGAATTGCAGATGCTGAAGTCTCCCTGAAGCTGCAGTTAGAGCCTGATTTAACGTTAGAAGGGGCTATTAGGATGGCCCGCCAGAGTGAACTGGTGAAAAAGCAAAGTGCTGATCTGAGGTCTGAGAGTATTGTGGATGAAGTGCAACAGTCTAGAAAAATTACTAGTGAAAGGCACAGTGTGAGCGGTAGATCAAAAGTATTGGAAAGGCCTAGAAGTGGATGGGCGCAACATGGCCGATGCACACGGTGCTACCGGGCTCATGATCAGAGTGCTATATGCCCGGCCAGAGATAAAAGATGCAGAAAATGTAACAGAATAGGCCATTTTGAAGTGGTGTGTAAAACTGAATACATTAAGGAGATGCAGGTGGACAGTGACCAGGAGGGTCAGGAAGTGTCTTTTGTGGGGTCTGTTGTGGAACGGACAAGCTCAGAGGAAGATTGGAAAGTTACTTTTACTGTAATGGGAGCCAAAGTTGATTTTAAGATTGACACAGGAGCTGATATCACTGTAATGTCTTTTGCTGAATTTATGAAACTGCCAAGACAGCCCCAGCTGGCGAAGGTTACTACAAATGTTCATAGTCCTGGTGGCCACATTGATTGTGTGGGGAAATTTCTTGCCAGCTGTGAGTACAAACAAAAAAAGTTCACCATGTGGGTGCATGTGATCCGAGGTCAGTGTGTTAACAGTTTATTGAGCAGAAAAGCAGCCTGTGACTTGGGCCTCGTGGCCAGAGTGAATGAGATCTCTGAAGATATGTTTGGCGAGTTGGGCCTACTGAGCTGCAAACCTGTCCGTATAGCACTTAAAAGTGACGCAGTCCCGTACAGTATTTCTACTCCTCGTAGAATTCCGTTCCCGCTCATGCCTCAAGTGGAGAAAGAGCTCATGCGCATGAAGTCTATGGGGGTTATTGAAGAGGTTGTTGAAGCAACTGATTGGTGTGCCCCCATTGTTCCTGTTGCAAAGAAAAACGGAAAGGTGCGCATCTGTGTGGACCTGAAAAGGTTGAATGAGGCAGTGAAGAGGGAGAGATTTGTGCTGCCGACATTGGAAGATATAGCCCCGAAGTTGGCTGGGGCGAAGTTCTTTTCCACATTAGACGCTTCTAGCGGCTTTTGGCAGATCCCCCTGGATCCAAAGTGCCGCAAACTGACTACCTTCATCACTCCGGTAGGTCGGTTCTGCTTCTGCAGACTTCCCTTTGGGATATCCTCCGCTCCTGAGATCTTTCAGAGGGAAATGAGTTCTCTCCTGAGTGGCCACGTGGGCACAGCAGTCGTCATGGACGACATTCTAGTGTATGGGTCTACAGTGGAAGAGCATGATCAGCGTTTGAGTTGTGTGCTGCAGGCTATCAAAGAGTCTGGGCTGAAGCTGAATAAAGAAAAATGTCATTTTAGGAAAACTGAATTATGCTACTTTGGGCATATCATCAACGGGGATGGCATCAAGCCGGACCCCGAGAAAATTCGGGCTATTGAACAGATGAAAAGCCCTTCGGATGTACATGAGCTGAGACAGATATTGGGCCTTGTAAATTACGTGGGCAAGTTTCTTCCAGATTTATCTACAGTTTTGCACCCTATCACAGAGTTGCTTAAGAAAGATGTTGCCTGGGTCTGGGGACCCTCACAAGAAAAAGCGTTCCTGCATGCTAAGTCCCTGCTGGGGTCTGCCCCAGTGCTGGGGTTCTACGACCCTTCAAAAAAGACTGTGGTTAGTGCTGATGCAAGCAGTTATGGGTTGGGGGCTGCACTCCTGCAGCTGAATGACAACAAACTACAGCCCATCGCCTACTGTTCCCGCACACTGACGGCTGCGGAGTCTAAATACGCTCAAATTGAGAAAGAGTGCCTGGCTGCAGTTTGGGCCTGTGAGCGCTTTCAGCATTATCTAGTGGGTTTGGAGAAATTTAGTCTGGAAACTGACCACAAACCGCTAGTCCCTCTTATCAATTCTTATGACATCGACAAAACACCCTTGAGATGCCAGAGACTTTTAATGAGACTACTCAGGTTCAATGTTCAGGCAGTGCATGTGCCGGGGAAGCAGCTGGTTGTGGCAGATACACTGTCCAGGCTCCCGCTGGCTGCTGCTGAAGAATCCTCCACAGAGTCGGATGTAAAAGTGTATGTTGATTCAGTTCTGGCCTCTAAGTCCATTTCTTCAAGGAAACTGGAAGAGATAAAGAAAGAGACATATTTGGACACAGATCTGCAAGAAGTTATAAGGTACATAAGAGATGGCTGGCCCGAGAGCCGGGCAGCCTGGATGTCTTTAAATGCTTACCAGCCAGAGAGGTCGCAGCTCACGGAGCTGGAGGGGTTGGTGCTGTTCCAAGACCGTATTGTAATTCCTGTCAGCATGAGGAAGGAGATGTTAAACAGGATTCACGATGGCCACTTAGGCATTACAAAGTGCAGAGAAAGAGCAGCTACAGCTGTGTGGTGGCCTGGGATCAGCTCCGACATTGCAAATCACGTGTCTAAATGTGCCTTTTGCCGGGAACGCCGGCCTACTCAGAGAAGGGAGCCCTTAATGTCTACTCCGCTGCCTGCGGGGCCGTGGCAGAAAATAGCTGCTGATTTGTGCGAACTGCACGGGAAAAAGTTTCTTGTTGTTATCGACTACTATTCCAGGTATTTGGAAATAGCACCCCTGAATGATATCACAAGTCAGGCCGTTATCATTCGCCTGAAGAGCTTGTTCGCCCGCTTGTTCGCCAATGGAGCTGGTGAGTGATAATGGCATGCAGTTCGCTTCTACAGAGTTCAGTGCTTTCAGCAGGGAATATGATTTTGTACATTCCACGTCAAGTCCACATTATCCGCAGGCCAACGGAATGGCTGAAAGGGCAGTTCAAACAACAAAATTCATTCTAAAGCAATCTGAACCGTACCTAGCCCTCTTGTCATACAGGGCGACGCCCATTCAAGCCACCGGGTTTAGCCCGGCACAGCTGATGCTAGGACGCCAGATTCGCACCACTTTACCCTCAGTGGGTGTCTTCAAGCCGCCTGGCCCTGTTCCTTGGGACGAAGTCCTTAGGAGGGATGAAGAGGCCAAAAAGGGTTATCGTTTCTTCTACGACAGGAGACATTCTGTCAGGCCTTTACAGGAACTGAAAGCGGGCCAAAGTGTCAGAATTAAACTGGATGATGAGAAGAAATGGAAGACGCCTGCTACGGTAGTGGGCCGCTCTCCAGAACCAAGGTCTTACACAGTCCTTACAGAGGGAGGGACGGTTACACGCCGTAACCGAAGACATCTTCAGCCTGTACCTGAGAGTCTGGAACCGGATACCTCAATACCACCGCCGGTGGGATCCCCTGTTCTAAGAGAGGTGCCTTCCCCTCAGCAAGATCATAGCGGGGATATATCTTTGCCTCCAGCAGACTCTTGTTCACCATCTTCTGTATCAGAGGACAGTTCATGCAAAGTTACATCAAGCGGAAGAGTGGTGAGGCTTCCGGCCCGATACAGGGACTGACTTTAGCTAGAACAGTGACCGGAAGTATGGGCAGAATAATCCCATGGTCACTGTGGACTAGGGTAGTCTACCCCGATGTCCAAGTCAGGATGTAATTTAATTGTTCATGTTTTCTAATCTATCTGTTTTTATAATGTTCTAAAACAAAATGTTGTTGTATACCCTGTTGGTGTACCTTGTTATTTAATATATGCGAATGTATGCTTTGTCTTTGAAAAAGGGGAAGATGTGATGATAGCAGGATGTGATGTCACTAGCATGTGGGCGGGGCTTAGGTCCGGTGTCTGTGTCGCAGTTAGTTTAGTACAATCAACCTGTCTGGATGTGTGTTGCTATGCTCTGTAATAAAATAGAGTTGTACCATCATTGCTGTGTCCTGCATATGTCCTGCATCTCATGACAGTAGTAACAGTGCTCATCTGGCTATTTGCAATGTTATTTACTAAAATCTTAACATAAATATACTTGTTTAAAAAAACAAAAACTATATTTTTGTTAATTCTTCTGAAACGTCATGAAATATAAATATCATAATAGTATATTTTGAGCCTGCTGGGCCTTCTAAAACATAAATTATGTGGGTCACTCACTGAAATATTAAAGTATTTAAATGTAAGCAACAAAAACACTAACAATTGGCCGGTGTTTGAGCATGATCAGACTCTTGCTGACAATTAAGTAGGAAGAACCTTTTATAGCCAGAGTCCAAAAGGCGACAGCTATTAATGTCTATGATTGCCACAAACTAATAATGGGCTAGATTTCGAAATGCGCTAACTGTAGAACAAAAGTGACATTGATATTTTCTTGGGTTTTTGCGCTTATTACGCTTGTCTAGTTAGCGTGACTACAGAGCTTGCGTAAAGGGTAGGGGAAGAAAAAAATTGCATTAAACAGAACATAAATACATGTAAAAGTACATTTACACTCATATAAACATAGGAATGTAAAATAGGACTAGCGTACATAAAGAAATGCTAACGTTAATGCACGTTATTAAAATATTACATATAAAATAGTACAATTTTTTTATATACATACTGTGAAAGATATAGATGTATTCTATTGATTATTTAGAATATTTTACAGTATGTATAATTTTTTTTTAATAATAGTTATTAATATTTTCTTATATTTTATATGTAATATTTCAATAACGCACACTGAAGTTAGCAATTCTTAATGTGCGCTAACCCGACCTCGTTAGTCCTAAATTGCAAACCCCTATGTACGTTACACATATTTTCATACCTATTTTCTACAATAAAAAGTACATTGTTCTGGATGTGAATTATTAATAACTCCTGTCGGCTTAGAGCGCAAGTATAGGTATTAGGATTTTTTTTTAGTTTGCACTCTCCATTCACTTCTATAAGTAGAAGAAGTTAACATGGTTGCAATATTTGGTTAGCGGGAGTGGGTTTTTGATTGCGTGCTAACTTGTTTTTAACTTTCAACTTGTAATATGGGTTCAACCCATTGTGTTAACAAAACATCCGTCTAACGAAGTTAACGTGCGAGCAGGAGCGCAAAATAGCTCTGCACTCGTAATATAGACCAACATAGGCAGTGTCTCATTCCTGAAATATGAGGCATGTTGCTAAACTGCTGCTAACAGAATTTTCCTCACCTCTGCTAGCTTTAAAAAAAAAAAAAGGTTAATGCATATATGTACCCTATATTTAAGGCTTTAAAAAAAAAAAGCTAAACTTTTTTATATGAGCAAATATTTTTGTTAATTAATTAAGCAATTAAGATTCTAAATCATTTTATGATTTTTTTATTGCATTTTTAGGGCCATATTAGTCATTATACACAGTATGTAGCTGTCTATGGGCACCTATATAATTAGGGAGGTTAATAATGTTTTTATTTGCAAAATGTATTTTACTCATTTACCTTTGTAGCAATTTCTAATGTATCTCAATGGGGCTTAGCATCATTTAGTGACTGTGTAGTTGTCATAGCAACCCTACCGACAGTAATTGCTGTTAATAACAGCTTCTTCCAGCTCCTTTTAGATTGCGGTTGGAGGGAGACACTCTTGTTACTACCAAGAATGCTAACAAGATGTCACTATAAATGAATATAAATGTCTTAAAAAAAATAGTTTCACACATGTTGCAATTTAGCAACCAGCTCAGAATCTAGTCCAATATATTTGTCAGTACAACAGGAAAAAAAGATAACGATATATAGTGTGGCCCTATTGATTCTCGTTGGGCTGAAAGAGGTCACATAGATTGCTACATATTTAGAATAGAAACAGATAATTCTAACAAAATAATATGTGTTGATACTAGTTTAGCCCACATTTTCCATAAACTGCTATGAGTTAAGATCTGGAACACACTAGGAAAGAATTCCCCAGTGTCTTGCAAATAACATAATATAAAGGTAATAACTGCATAAAGAAATGACAAAGACATCTTTGTGTATAAATTGCAAATGCTTCCTGAGCAATTTGAAGCATTCCTGTTAGCATTAGAAGGTTTGACATTTCATTGGCTTAACCGACTGACTCAATATGCTATTTCTTAAACACTCTGAAAGTTTTCCGTTACTGCAGCCAAGGCAAGCACAAGGAAGTTAAAAAAAGATTTGTTTTAAAAGGTATTTATGTGTACCCAAACCACTGACTGGCAATGTGTGCATAATTCCATGTGCTTTGAAGCAGTTGTGCACAGTGCCAAAATACATGAAAATTCAAAACATATACTGAGTTTGCTTTGTTTATTGTATCTGCATACTGCAATACTCTTATTGTTCTTTATAGTTATGACTATATACTTTTTAACTTGTAAAAAGCTAATTATAAATATTATTCTTATAAATGGATTCAACCACAAAAATAATCAAAATAGTACTAACCTTAATTAAATTGTACAGCATGGTAATTTGTTTTGTGGTGCCTAAAATGAGCTACAACAATTTAAAATCATCTATTCAATGAACTATATGTTATCTATATGTGAGTTTTTATTACAGCAAATAAAGTGAACCTTTCCCATTTTGTTTTGATAGATTTTTGCTAAAAGAAGAGATGCGGTGTTAGTAAGACAACATTTCTGCACTGTTAGTCTCTGGTTCTTGTGTTTAGGTACATTGTTAATACAGGCTTGGGCAAGCAAATAGCTTTATTAGAGTTCAATAGCACAATGTTGTGATTTTATATTATAACTGACATAGTACAGTGCTGTTTTATTGCAGTGTTTAAATATCAAATTGTACACAGTGTATTTAAATTCAGTATGAGTGGTTATGATATGAAATGTTTTTGCACCCTGCTGCTGGTACTGAGTGACAAATAGGCAGTCTCAGTAGAATATAGTTTTAAGAGGTAGGAAAGTCAAAATTAAAATGATATGATTCAGAAAGAGCATGCAATTTTAAGACACTTTAACTTAACTTATATTATCAAATGTTATAGTTAAATCCTTTGTTGAAAAGCATATGTACATATCTTCATCAGCATCAATGCACTATTAGTAGCTAGTTGGTTATTAGGGGCTACACACATTTGTCTCTTGTCATTGGCTCAACAGATGTGCTCAACTAATTACCAGTAGTGCATTGCTGCTCTGGAACTGAATTTAACTATGTGTTTAATTCATTTGCAGGGGTTAAACACATAGTTATATGCAATCAATAGTGCAATAATAAAATGCTCTTACACATTAGAGTATTTTCCTTTTTGTACTTTTATATCCCCTTAATCATATTGAGTAGGATATCTTCAACAAAGTAAAGGGAATAATAGATTTTAAAACGATGTACAAATCTAAGAGAATGAGGGTTTTAATAATAAAGGTGTAGTTACCTATTGACAAGTAGCGTTTTCATTTGATGAAATAAGACTCCATTGTAGTCTAATACATTATAAAATATTATCAAGACCACTGCTTAGAATTCTTAGCACAAAAACTAAATCTGTAATTGCAACTCACAAAAGAAATATGCTTCACATAATCATGGTAAATACAATACACTTGTTTTCTACTGTTTATGTTAACAGCAACAACACTAGTAGGCTCCATTTATCAGTCAAGCGGTCATGATTTCCTATAGCGAATCATTTCTGCTGGACATCGCAGCAGGCTACAGCACATGCTGTCTGCATTTATCATTGCACAAGCATTTCGCCAGAAATTCTTGTGCAATGCCACCCCCTGTTCACTGATGGCCAATCAGTCGCTAGCAGGGGCTGCCAATCAATCTGTGAGCTTGAAACGAAGCAGCAACCGCTGCTTGATAAATGGAGCCCTTATTAGAGTCAATTGCAAAACGTACTTACTCATCAGCATTTGTTTTTGTCTTTCCTGGACTCAGTCTGAACCATCCTTCTTCCTGCACATCAGTTTGCAGCCTGTGTAAATTAATCACCACCTAGAAATAATGTACAGTAATTTGAAGTAAAACATTATTATATTGAAGTGTGCTTGTTGCCTAACAAATGTTTACCTCTTTATGTTTAATAAAGTTTATTGAAACTACAAGTCACTAACATGTGAAAGTCTAGTACACATAACACGTTGTCAATGTGAGAAGCTAGTAATATACATATGACAGAAGGATGGTAAAATATCATATTTTTTAATCATAGTTAGACATATTAAGGATAAACCTTTAAAAAGGAGGATTCAGCTGGCGTTTATTGCTTCAATAGTCAAGTAGTAAAACATTTTCACTGCACCTCTCTTTAATTTTCTAGTTCAGTCATAGAGACCTTGAGAACATGCCCTGTACAAGTCAGTTCTTGGTTACCCCAGAAAAGTCTCTGAAGCTCTGCCAATTTTAAACGGACAATCTAGTCAAAATTATTATTTGATGATTCAGATAGGGCATGTCATATTAAACAACTTTCCAATTTACTTTTATCATCAAATTTGCTTTGTTCTCTTGGTATTCTTTGTTGAAAGCTAAACCTAGATAAGTTCATATGCTAATTTCTAAGCCCTTGAAGGCCGCATCTTATCTCAGTGTATTTTGACAGTTTTTCACAGCTAGCAAGTGCTAGTTCATGTGTGCCATATATACATATACACACACGTGTATATAACATTGTGCTCACTCGCGTGGGGTCATTTGCGAGTCAGCACTGATTGGATAAAATAAAAGTTTGTCAAAAGAACTGAGATACGGGGCAGTCTGCAGAAGCTTAGATACAAGCTAATCACAAAGGTTAAAAGTACAGTATATTAAT
Organism: Bombina bombina; assembly: GCF_027579735.1. Lineage (NCBI taxonomy): Eukaryota > Metazoa > Chordata > Amphibia > Anura > Bombinatoridae > Bombina > Bombina bombina. Next base: position 664,347,839 of record NC_069501.1, read on the forward strand.
ATAACCAAATTTGTTATGCAAATCTGGGGAATGGGTAATAATGGGATTATCTATCTTTTTAAATAATAACAATTCTGGAGTAGACTATCCCTTTAATGTGCCCACTTGCTTAAAATTTTTGAAAACAGCAGTCAGCTGTTTTTTGTTGAGCAGCCAGCCCAAGTAGAATTCTTTACTATTTGTGCCCTGTTGTGAGAGGGGTGTCTTTAAGGTTGGGTGTGTTCAGTGGGAGATACTGTGGCATGTTTTATGGTCATATAACCTTGCACACAAACACCACTAGAAGTAAACTTTTAACCCGTGGGTTAGCATACGTATTACAAGTTAAAAGTAAATTGTTTGCTCGCTAGCAAAAGCAGACGAACGCTAACATGAGGACTTAGGATTTCGTGATCGCGCTAACTTCTTCTACTCATTGACTTAAATGGAGCAAGCAAACAGGAAATAAAAATAGCACTTATCGGTCGCGCGCTAACCCAACACCGTGTTCAACCTACATTGCTAACCCAAAGGTAGTTATGAATATTTTACATTCCAATGTTCTTCACATAGAAAAAAAATGTTCTATTTATTTTTAAATATATATATATGATGTATTTTTTGTAAAAATATATAGCTATACCTATATGTACTCCTCCGTAGGGCTCTGCTCACACTTTTCAAGTCCACATCTGCCCAGGGTGCATTTAAATCTAATGTATAATCAATTAACCTAATAAGCCTGCTCTGATAAGGCGGACAGACATCGCCGCAATTCAACCCGATCGAATTTGATCAGGTTGATTGACACCCCCTGCTAGCGGCCAATCGATTGGCCGTAAATCTGCAGGGGACGGCGTTGCACCAGCAGTTCACGAGAGCTGCTGGTGCAATGCTGAATGCGGAGGGCGTATTGCTCACCGCATTCAGCGATGTCTGTCGGACCTGATCTGCTGATCGGATCATGTCGGACAGACAGATAATATATAGGCCCATTAGGCATTTTTTAATTTTTTTTTTTATATTTAAGATTAGGGATTTTATTGGGCAGTAAAAAGAGCTGAATGCCATTCTAAGGGCAGTTAAAGAGCTGAAGGCCCTTTGAAGGGCAATGCCCATAAAAAAGCCCTTTTAGGGGCAATGGGTAGCTTAAGTGTTTAGTGTTAGTTTTTTTTATTTTGGGGGGGGTTTGGTGGGTGGGGGGTTTTACTGCTGGGGGGGATTTAGAATTTTTTTTAAAGCAAAAAGCTGTTTAGCTTAGGGCAATGTCATACAAAAGGCCCTTTTAAGAGCTATTGGTAATTTAGATTAGGGGGTGCTTTTATTTGGGGATTTATTTTACTGTTAGGGGGAATTAGTATTTTTTAAAGTTAAAAGAGCTGTTTAACTTAGGGCAATGCCCTACAAAAAGCTAGTTTATTATTAGATTAGGTGGTGTTTTTATTTTGGGGGGGCTTTTTTATTTTCATAGGGATTAAGTTTTTTTAGTTTTTTTGATAATTTGGTTTATTATTTTTTGTAATTTTAGATTAATTAAATCTTATTTTTTTATAAAGTACTGTTAGGATTTTTATTTTAATTGTAATTTAGTATTTTATGTAATTTGTGTTTAATTTAGGGGGTGTTCGGTTAGGGGGCTTAGTAATTAAATTAGTTATTTGCGTTGTGAGGGGTTGGCGATTTAGGAGTTAATAGATTAATTAGGGGCGCGATCCGATATAGATCGTAGTTTGCGGCGCAAGCGAGGGAACCCGCGTCGCCCGCAGTTTCAGCTCGCAACTCGAGCTATCCCATATATGTCGCCGTCAGATGCTAACGTGCCGTAAGTCTGATAAACCAGCGATGTCCAGAAATCTGCGCAAGTACAAATTTCTGGCGTCGAGTGACTTGTGGCACGTTAGAAACTGCCGGCGCCTACAAAACCTGACTAAAGTCTAAATCACCCGCACTGTCTAACACGCCTCCCTAACATAGCCAGACACGTCTAACCCTCTATCCGCTATCCCCCCTCACTAGCCTAACAATAAAATATGTATTAACCCCTAAACCGCCGCTACCTAATAAAGTTATTAACCCCTAAACCGCCGCCAGCTATATTAAATCTATAACCCCCTAAAGTGAGCCCCTAACACCGCCGCCATCTACCTTACCTACCCCCTAAAGTGAGCCCCTACCCCGCCGCTATTTTAAAATTATTAACCCCTAATCTAATCGCCCTACCCCGCCGCCATCTATATTAAATTATTTAACCCCTAAAATACTAAACTATCCCTACCACTAAACCTAAGTCTAACCCTACAAATAGCCCTGAAAAGGGCTTTTTGCGTGGCATTGCCCCAAAATAACAGCTCTTTTGCCAGCCCTTAAAAGGGCTTTTTGCGGGGCATGCCCCAAAGTAACAGCTCTTTTGCCAGCCCTTAAAAGGGCTTTTGGCGGGGCTTTGTCACAAAGTAAACTGCTCTTTTGCCTACAATCTACATCCCCCTACACCGCGGCCACCTATAATAAATGTATTAACCCCTAATCTAATCCCCCTACACCGCCGCCAGCTATATTAACTATATTAACCCTAATTATATTAGGGTTAATATAGTTAATATAGTTATTATATTATATATATTAACTATATTAACCCTAATTATATTAGGGTTAATATAGTTAATATCGTTATTATATTATATATATATTAAGTATAATAACCCTATCTAACTCTAACATCCTAACTAAACTCTTATTAAAATAAATATAATATTAATATTATTAATTAAAATATTCCTATTTAAATCTAAATACTTACCTATAAAATAAACCCTAAGATAGCTACAATGTAATTAATAATTACATTATAGCTATGTTAGGGTTTATATTTATTTTACAGGTAAATTGTTAATTATTTTAACTAGGTATAATAGCTATTAAATAGTTATTAACTATTTAATAGCTACTTAGTTAAAATAATTACCCAATTACCTGTAAAATAAATCCTAACCTAAGTTACAAATACACCTACACTATCAATAAATTAAATAAACTACAAATATCTATCTAAAATTACAATTAAATAAACTAAACTAAATTACAAAAAACAAACAAACACTAAATTACAAAAAATAAAAAAAGATTACAAGATTTTTAAGCTAATTACACCTATTCTAAGCCCCCTAATAAAATAATAAAGCCCCCCAAAATAAAAAAATTCCCTACCCTATTCTAAATTAAAACAAGTTCAAAGCTCTTTTACCTTACCAGCCCTTAAAAGGGCCTTTTGTGGGGGCATGCCCCAAAGAAAACTGCTCTTTTGCCTGCAAAAAAAAACACAATACCACCCCCCAACATTACAACCCACCACCCACATACCCCTAATCTAACCCAAACCCCCCTTAAATAAACCTAACACTACCCCCCCCTGAAGATCTCCCTACCTTGTATTCACCCCGCCGGGCAGAACTCCTGATCCGATCCGGGCGATGTGTTCCAGCAAGTGGCAGTGAAGTCTTCTTCCATCCGGGCGATGTCTTGAAGCAAGCGGCAGAGAGTCTTCTTCCATAAGCGACGTCTTCAAGCAAATCGGCATCTTCAATCTTCTTACTTCGCTCCTCCGCCGCGGAGCATCCTTCCGGCAAGACGACTTCCCGACGAATGAGGTTCCTTTAAATGACGTCATCCAAGATGGCGTCCGTCGAATTCCGATTGGCTGAAAGGATTCTATCAGCCAATCGGAATTAAGGTAGAAAAATCTGATTGGCTGATTGAATCAGCCAATCAGATTCAAGTTCAATCTGATTGGCTGATTGGTTCAGCCAATCGGATTGAACTTGAATCGGAATTCGGCGGACGCCATCTTGGATGACGTCATTTAAAGGTACCTCATTCGTCGTTCAGTCATCGGCCGGGCTGGATGCTCCGCGGTGGCGGAGCGAAGAAAGAAGATTGAAGATGCCGCTTCATGGAAGATGCTGCCGGAAGGAAGAAGACTTTGCTGCCGCTTGGAGGAAGACGTCGCCGGGAGGAAGAATTCTTCTTTTCCGCTTGGAGGAAGACATCGCCGGAGGAAGAATTCTTCTTTGCCGCTTGGAGCAAGACATCGCCCGGATCGGATGAGGAGTTCGGCCCGGTGTGGTGAAGACAAGGTAGGGAGATCTTCAGGGGGGTAGTGTTAGGCTTTTTTAAAGGGGGGTTTGGGTGGGTTTAGAATAGGGGTATGTGGGTGGTGGGTTGTAATGGGGGGGGGTATTGTATATGTTTTTAAATGCAAAAGAGCTGAATTCTTTGGGGCATGCCCCACAAAAGGCCCTTTTAAGGGCTGGTAAGGTAAAGAGCTTTGAACTTTTTTAATTTAGAATAGGGCAGGGAATTTTTTTTATTTTGGGGGGCATTATTATTTTATTAGGGGGATTAGAATAGGTGTAATTAGCTTAAAAATCTTGTAATTTTTTTTTATTTTTTGTAATTTAGTTTAGTTAATTTAATTGTATTTTAAGATAGATATTTGTAGTTTATTTTATTTATTGATAGTGTAGGTGTATTTGTAACTTAGGTTAGGATTTATTTTATAGGTAATTGGGTAATTATTTTAACTAGGTAGATATTAAATAGTTAATAACTATTTAATAGCTATTATACCTAGTTAAAATAATTAACAATTTACCTGTAAAATAAATATTAACCCTAACATAGCTACAATGTAATTATTAATTATATTGTAGCTATCTTAGGGTTTATTTTATAGGTAAGTATTTAGATTTAAATAGGAATATTTTAGTTTATAATATGAATTAGATTAATTTAATATAAATTTAGTTAGGGGTGTTAGGGTTAGATAGAGTTAATATAGTTAATATAAATACTATAGTAACTATATTAACTATATTAACCCTAATATAATTAGGGTTAATATAGTTAATATATATAATGTAATAACTATATTAACTATAATATATTTAGGGTTAATATAGATAATATAGCTGGCGGCGGGGTAGGTAGATTAAATTAGGGGTTAATAATTTTAATAGAGATGGCGGCGGTGTAAGGGGCTTACATTACAGGGAGTGCAGAATTATTAGGTAAGTTGTATTTTTGAGGATTAATTTTATTATTGAACAACAACCATGTTCTCAATGAACCCAAAAAACTCATTAATATCAAAGCTGAATAGTTTTGGAAGTAGTTTTTAGTTTGTTTTTAGTTATAGCTATTTTAGGGGGATATCTGTGTGTGCAGGTGACTATTACTGTGCATAATTATTAGGCAACTTAACAAAAAACAAATATATACCCATTTCAATTATTTATTTTTACCAGTGAAACCAATATAACATCTCAACATTCACAAATATACATTTCTGACATTCAAAAACAAAACAAAAACAAATCAGTGACCAATATAGCCACCTTTCTTTGCAAGGACACTCAAAAGCCTGCCATCCATGGATTCTGTCAGTGTTTTGATCTGTTCACCATCAACATTGCGTGCAGCAGCAACCACAGCCTCCCAGACACTGTTCAGAGAGGTGTACTGTTTTCCCTCCTTGTAAATCTCACATTTGATGATGGACCACAGGTTCTCAATGGGGTTCAGATCAGGTGAACAAGGAGGCCATGTCATTAGATTTTCTTCTTTTATACCCTTTCTTGCCAGCCACGCTGTGGAGTACTTGGACGCGTGTGATGGAGCATTGTCCTGCATGAAAATCATGTTTTTCTTGAAGGATGCAGACTTCTTCCTGTACCACTGCTTGAAGTAGGTGTCTTCCAGAAACTGGCAGTAGGACTGGGAGTTGAGCTTGACTCCATCCTCAACCCGAAAAGGCCCCACAAGCTCATCTTTGATGATACCTGCCCAAACCAGTACTCCACCTCCACCTTGCTGGCGTCTGAGTCGGACTGGAGCTCTCTGCCCTTTACCAATCCAGCCACGGGCCCATCCATCTGGCCCATCAAGACTCACTCTCATTTCATCAGTCCATAAAACCTTAGAAAAATCAGTCTTGAGATATTTCTTGGCCCAGTCTTGACGTTTCAGCTTGTGTGTCTTGTTCAGTGGTGGTCGTCTTTCAGCCTTTCTTACCTTGGCCATGTCTCTGAGTATTGCACACCTTGTGCTTTTGGGCACTCCAGTGATGTTGCAGCTCTGAAATATGGCCAAACTGGTGGCAAGTGGCATCTTGGCAGCTGCACGCTTGACTTTTCTCAGTTCATGGGCAGTTATTTTGCGCCTTGGTTTTTCCACACGCTTCTTGCAACCCTGTTGACTATTTTGAATGAAACGCTTGATTGTTCGATGATCACGCTTCAGAAGCTTTGCAATTTTAAGAGTGCTGCATCCCTCTGCAAGATATCTCACTATTTTTGACTTTTCTGAGCCTGTCAAGTCCTTCTTTTGACCCATTTTGCCAAAGGAAAGGAAGTTGCCTAATAATTATGCACACCTGATATAGGGTGTTGATGTCATTAGACCACACCCCTTCTCATTACAGATATGCACATCACCTAATATGCTTAATTGGTAGTAGGCTTTCGAGCCTATACAGCTTGGAGTAAGACAACATGCATAAAGAGGATGATGTGGTCAAAATACTCATTTGCCTAATAATTCTGCACTCCCTGTAGGGGTTAATAATATTAATATAGCTGGCGGCGGTATAGGGGGATTAGATTAGGGGTTAATAATTTTTATATAGGTGGCGGCGGTGTAAGGGGTCAGATTAGGGGATAGATAAGGTAGATGGCGGCGGTTTTAGGGGCTCACAGTAGGGGGTTAGTTTATGTAGATGGCGGCGGGGTCCGGGAGTGGCGGTTTAGGGGTTCATAACTTTATTAGGGATTTCGGGGGGGGGGGATCGCGGTTGACAGGTAGATAGACATTGCGCATGCGTTAGGTGTTAGGTTTTATTTAGCAGATCGCGGGTGACAGGTAGATAGACATTGCGCATGCGTTAGGTGTTAGGTTTATTTTCTAGCTAGTTTAGGGAGTTACGGGGCTCCAATAGTCAGCGTAAGGCTTCTTACGGCTGCTTTTTGTGGCAAGGTGAAAATGGAGTAAGATTTCTCCATTTTCGCCACGTAAGTCCTAACGCTGCATATTGGATACCAAACTGCGCTGGTTTGGTATACCTGCCTGTGGCCCAAAAAACTACGGGCGACGGCAGAAATATACGCGCGTAACTTCTAGGTTACGCCGTATATGTGATACCAAACCAGCGTAAATATTGGCGTCGCCGGCTTTTGCGGGTGACGATTTTTATCGGATCGACCCCTAGGTTTATTGCGATGTGGAGGTTTGGCGGTTTAGGGGTTGATAAGTTAATTAGTTACTTTGCGATGTGGGGGTTTGGCGGTTTAGAGGTTAATACATTTATTAGGTAGTTTGCGATGTTAGGGTTGGCGGTTTTAAGGGTTAAAACATTTATCAGGTAGTTTGTGATGTGGTTGGCGGATTTTGGGGTTAATACTTTTATTAGGTAGATTGCGATGTGGGTGAATGGCAGATTAGGGGTTAATACATTTATTAGGTAGATAACGATATGGGTGAATGGGGGATTAGGGGTTAACACATTTATTAGGTATATTGCGATGTGGGTGAATGGCGGATTAGGGGTTAATACATTTAGTAAGCAAACCAACCACATAAAATATGTAAGCGCTAATGCAACTGAGTCAGAACCAACCTGAATATATATATATATATAGAGATAGCAATTCCAAAGATACAATTAAAAAACAATTAAAAATCAATTATAAAATAGGAAAATGCCCAAAGAAAAATGTCCAGAAAAATAGGTCAGCACAGATATAAATTTACTAATTGTAGCAATGCTACAAGGAACTTAGAGTTTAACAATACCGATCTCCAGTGTGTATATTCTTTGACAGCAAATGATATAGAAAAGAACTGTGATCCTTAATGCCGGGTGCTGCTCCTCTAACCAATATCTTGTTCGTTCGGATGGAACAATGAATCTGTGAAAAAACAACAACAAGAGCGCAAACTCCGACTCAAGTGAAATTTATTTTGACACAAAGTAAGCACTACACTCTATGCACTTACTAAATAGTAGTAGATAAAAAGCATGACATGAAATAAAGTTTCATGAGCTCCTGCGGATACTTTCACACGCCACTCTATGGCTCCATAATTGTCACCGGTGTATTATCGTGATCTTTAACCGGAACACAGAGGCCATAAGTAGATGCCGCTAGTCCCTGGTCCTGACCTCACTAGCGGCATCTACTTCTGGCCTCTGTGTTCCGGTTAAAGATCACGATAATACACCGGTGACAATTATGGAGCCATAGAGTGGCGTGTGTAAGTATCCGCAGGAGCTCATGGGACTTTATTTCATGTCATGCTTTTTATCTACTACTATTTAGTAAGTGCATAGAGTGAAGCGCTTACTTTGTGTCGGAGTTTGCACTCTTGTTGTTGTTTTTTCACATTTATTAGGTAGATTACGATATGGGTGAATGACGGATTAGGGGTTAATACATTTATTAGGTATATTTCGTTGTGGGGGGTTTCGGTTTAGGGGTTAATACTTTTATTATTAGTTGCGAAATGGGGGGGATTGCAGATATAGGGGTTTTTATGTGTCGGGTTTATTTTTGGGAGGCATGTTAGACTTTTACGGGAGATTTAACATTTTTTTTTCTTATGTGCCGGCAGTTTCTAAAGTGCCGTAAGTCACTGGCGACTCCAGGAAATGTGTATTTACGCACATTTCCGGACATCACTAGTTTATCCGACTTACGGCACTTTATGAACCCCGGCAGGGTTTATATAATTCCCTGATGTGTGAGATGAAATTCTGGGTGGGGCAGGTTTCAGCAGTTACACTGAAACCTGTGCTGCATATGTATTCTCATCCAAGGTTGTTTACTTTCAATTCATTTTTAAGAGTGCAAGTTAGCGCGGGCCTTGCAATCCAGCTGTTTTCTCTTTTAAAGTTTTTAATGTATTTACAGGACTACTTATGGTAAGCAGACCCATGGGAAGCAACAGATCTTTAAAAATATTTTGTGCCTTATCATAATTAGAATAATATGCAAATATGTACTGTATCCCTTATTTATTGGGCAAGATTACAAGTTGCGCACCAAATCTGTTTTTCACAATTGCAAAAACACTCAGCGTTGTGTTTTTTTCACATTTGGGGTTGCGCAGGTACTACAAGTTGCAGAATAACTTTTTTTGCGTGTACGTTAACCCACGTAATCCATAAAGCCAGATTGTGTGCATGTTCACGTATTCCCCGATAGAAGTCAATGGAGACGATAAATAGAAGAAAACAAAACCCTAATCTGTTGCGCAAAGCCCACGACATATTCAACTCGACAAGTGTACATGAAATGCAAAAAATTCACATTACAATGTTGTTTTCTAAACTGAATATGTTCTATTTATTTATAAATAAGTATTTCTCTATATATGTGATGATTTTTGGACAGATATATCTATTTATAGCGAGATATGTATATGATTATATATATGTCTAGATATCTTGAGATCTATATGTGAATATCTTTTTGAAAATCCCTCTGAGATATTGTTTAATGTGCATAAGATTGTAACGTGAAATAGTTTCATTATCTCCATAGTTAAACATACAGGCCCCAATTTATCAAAGGTCTTGCGGACCTGATCCGACACTGCGGATCAGGTCCGCAAGACCTCGCTAAATGTGGAGAGCAATACGCTCTCCGCATTTAACATTGCACCAGCAGCTCACAAGAGCTGTCAATCAACCCGATCGTATTCGATCGGGTTGATTTCCGGCAATTCCTGTCCGCCTGCTCAGAGGCCGACAGAGTTATGGAGCAGCGGTCTTTAGACCGCTGCTTCATAACTTGTGTTTCTGGCGAGTCTGAAGACTCGCCAGAAACACGGCCCTTCAAGCTCCATACGGAGCTTGATAAATGGGCCTGATTGTATCTCTATACATATAAATCCATGTTTCTCTATGTATGTGTATTTATGTCAATGTAAAATCCCTTTGTCTGCTTTTTTTCTAATACCTGAGATCTCGTATCTTTGATCCCTTATAACTTTTGTGTGCAATGTATTTTTAAAATAATTTTTATTAGATAGTGTTAATATGAGTGTAAATGTAAATTGTATTGTATTTTCGAAGTGTTTCGTAAAACTTTTATGTTGTGGAAAACTGTTAACTACAGCTCTTCGAGCGCGGAAAGGATTTTTTAAGACTTGTAGTATCAGGGCAATGAAAATTGATTGTGAAAAGACCATATGAAATGCGGAAAACTCATACCACACGACTTGTAATCTTGCCCTTTGTAAGGAATATATTTTTGGCCATAACTATTTTTGTTAACACAAATGATAGCTGACTATCCCAGGAGTGTTATTTATTGCTTTACAATTTGCTACACATAGAAAAAGGTTTATTTTCTATAAATCTACTATTGCTTCTGTAATCTAGTTTCGTAGTCGTACCAAGTGCACAGTTGATTGTTTCAAATTAAAGGGACATTATAATGGAAAAATGACATGCTCTATTTCATTAGAGCATGCCATTTAAACAATAGCAACTTTGCAATGCTATATGTTTAACCCATATAAAGGAGTTAAATACATATTTAAAAATACCACTCTAGAGCTGCAGAGCACTGCTGGTCCCAAGCAGAGACTGCCGCTGACCCAATCAGCAGTGCTAGATGCTCAGCCTTTAAAGGAGCATAAAAGTATGGGGGAAAATAAATAAACAATTCAGTATCTATATAGCTATTCATTTGTTTGTCCTCTGGCATATCATGTTCAGGTTTTTCAGTTTCCCCGTCGTTGTTATCCAGTTTGTTTCAGGTTCCCTTTAAAGTTTTCTGTTACAGTGGGCTGTAGGAAAGGTTGTGTTATCTAAATATATCTGTGCCGATATTTTCATTGTATTGTACAACTTATGGTTTATTAATAAAGCTTGTATAAAAAAAATGCCACTGTAGATGCTTTATTAGTGCCTGTAGGGTATGGGGGGGGGGGGGGCATATGTATATATAATATTTCCATAATACAAAATGTAAATTTAAAGGGATAGGAATAATAAAAAAATGTTTTTTATTGGTATAGATACAGTAGAAGGCAGGTTCAGACTTTATTTTGCTTCATTTATACTATAGGGGACATTCACAATCCTTTTGAAAAACTCTTCTAAGGACTATCAACAGAAAAAAGTATTCAAGTCTATGAAGATATTTGTAGATAATCATCCCATAAACTTCTCAAAATGATTGTAATCAACTCCATAATGCGGTATCACTGTAAAATCTTAAAAAAACGATAAAAGGATTACTTGATGGTGTCATGTGATGTAATCAGTAATGCTACTTGTTATATCACCTGATTGAATGATAGCAGAATTCTGAAACCTACATTTTCTGTCTTCTGTTCCTTTGCGTGAGCAAACAAACCTGTACATTTCCCAGTTTTTATGCATTTTAATGAGATCTGAAATTTCAACATTTAAATGTATTTTTCACTATTAATGTTGGTGTCTCAAGTTTAAAAAAAATAATCTCTCAACTCCTACAAATCTGTAAATAATATATTCACATGTCAAGTTCCCTGTATGTTTAGAGAAGTTAACATGATGCAAAATGTATAAACATAGTGTTAACCATATATACAAATCCCTATAAAATGCCTATTGATGGCTCAAATGTCCTCACTCATCTATTGGAAAACACCTATGTACAAAAAAATAGAAAATGGAGAAAAGCTTCCAAACAATAAATCTACTGTTAATTTACTTTCCTCCTTATTGAATGGATAGGAATGTATGTTGACAAGACTACCTGGTGAGTTTTTCAAAAGCGGCCTTATTAGTAGTGAGTAATGTATAAAGTGATCATCCTTATTCAATTGAGGACTCAGCAGCCACTAAATCTTATTTAAAAACCTTTTCTCTTCAGAAAATATTTGGAGCTGAAGCGCATTTATCTGATTTATACAGACAATGCTATTTTTTAAACCATTTAATTCCTTATTTTGCTGAACACAAATATGTGTTTCTGACCAAGTAGAATATTATTGTTACTGAATAATCATGATATTAAGGAAATTAGATAGTTGATAATTTCCCTGCCATTCTTATTTTTATATCTCTCTCCACTTTTACTATTCTTTTTACTGTCAATATATACACACATTAATAATATATTACAATGATACTATTATGTCTGTTCTCCTGCTTTCCCATTTCTTCATTGGGGGCTTTTTATTGTGCCAATAAAATTCTCTCTCTAGTTTCTGATTGGTGGAATTCCTTCACTACAATTTCCTCACTATCCCAACAGTCAGGTTTCACTCTGACCTTTCCGTCTCCTATGGCTTATATTGTTCTCCAAGGGCTACTGGACTAGATTTTATTTCATGTTTTCGTTTATAACTAGACATATCATCAATTATGAGAAAAGTTATTTTTTTTCTTTAACCCCTTAATGACCGGACCATTTTTCAATTTTCTTACCCTTAATGACAATGGCTATTTTTACATTTCTGCAGTGTTTGCGTTTAGCTGTAATTTTCCTCTTACTCGTTTACTGTACCCACACATATTATATACCGTTTTTCTCGCCATTAAATGGACTTTCTAAAGATACCATTATTTTCATCATATCTTATAATTTACTAAAAAAAATTATAAAATATGAGGAAAAAATGGAAAAAAACACACTTTCTTCTGTTATGTGTGATCAGTCCACGGGTCATCATTACTTCTGGGATATAACTCCTCCCCAACAGGAAATGCAAGAGGATTCACCCAGCAGAGCTGCATATAGCTCCTCCCCTCTACGTCAGTCCCAGTCATTCTCTTGCACCCAACGACTAGATAGGATGTGTGAGAGGACTATGGTGATTATACTTAGTTTTTATGACTTCAATCAAAAGTTTGTTATTTTACAATAGCACCGGAGCGTGTTATTACTTCTCTGGCAGAGTTTGAGGAAGAATCTACCAGAGTTTTTTACTATGATTTTAACCGGAGTAGTTAAGATCATATTGCTGTTCTCGGCCATCTGAGGGAGGTAAAAGCTTCAGATCAGGGGACAGCGGGCAGATGAATCTGCATTGAGGTATGTAGCAGTTTTTATTTTCTGAATGGAATTGATGAGAAAATCCTGCCATACCGTTATAATGACATGTATGTATACACTTCAGTATTCTGGGGATGGTATTTCACCGGAACTACTCTGTTAAAAGTCACTAATCCTTTTAATAAGTATTTATCATGTTAAACGTTTTTGCTGGAATGTAGAATCGTTTACATTTCTGAGGTACTGAGTGAATAAATTTTTGGGCATTATTTTCCACTTGGCAGTTGTTTGGTTTTAATTGTGACAGTTTCGTTTCTCTTCACTGCTGTGTGTGAGGGGGAGGGGCCGTTTTTGGCGCTCTTTGCTACGCATCAAAAATTTCCAGTCAGTTACTCTTATATTTCCTGCATGATCCGGTTCATCTCCGACAGATCTCAGGGGTCTTCAAACTTCTTTAGAGGGAGGTAGATTCTCTCAGCAGAGCTGTGAGAATTTTATATTGACTGTGAATAAAAACGTTGCTCTGTAATTTTTATGTCAAATTTAATTATTGTTATTTTACTAATGGGAACAAACCTTTACTAAAAGTTGTGTTGTTTTAAAGTTTGATGCTATAACTGTTTTTCAGTTCATTATTTCAACTGTCATTTAATCGTTTAGTACCTCTTTGAGGCACAGTACGTTTTTGCTAAAAAAGATTATAACCAAGTTGCAAGTTTATTGCTAGTGTGTTAAACATGTCTGACTCAGAGGAAGATATCTGTGTCATTTGTTCCAATGCCAAGGTGGAGCCCAATAGAAATTTATGTACTAACTGTATTGATGCTACTTTAAATAAAAGTCAATCTGTACAATTTGAACAAATTTCACCAAACAGCGAGGGGAGAGTTATGCCGACTAACTCGCCTCACGCGGCAGTACCTGCATCTCCCGCCCGGGAGGTGCGTGATATTATGGCGCTGTAAGGATCACAGTTAGCTAGATTGTGGATCTCAGCTGCGGAGCTAATAAGTTTGAATGTATGCCAGTGAAGGTTAAATACAAAGCTATCTGTTGCTAAGTATTCCCAACAAGGCAAAAGAGAGTTGCTGTAAGTGTCTATCCTGATCAGTATTTCTGAATCAGGATAAGAATAAATAAGGAAGTTCCCAGAGCTTGGGCTTAACTTGAATCAAAATTATTTGCAGAGCGTATTTGGCTTCTGCTGCAAGGAAACAGGCACCTGTGTAAACTGAGTTCAGAGTAAGACTGTGTTAGTGGTGAATCTGTTCTGCCTGTGCTGACAGGTGTCTGTGCTGCAGAGGAATGGACACGCTGTGAGAGGTGTGTGCAGCGTGTAGCAGCTGCGTTCTGAAAAATGGCAGAGGTGATTTGGTGAGAGCAGGTAATGAGAGCTCAAGTGCAGGTTATTTGTTGAAAAGAATCAGGAGGGTTTTAATACAACCGGAGGTCAGTCATAAGGTGGTAGGAATATTCAGCGAGGAGATGAAGAAATTAGATAATAGCTCCGGTCTCACTTGTTTGTAGCAGGTGCTGTTGAAAGAGGTATTGATTCCTGTAAAAGTTAAACGTAGATCCAAGTGGGAATTGTCTTTAAACTCAAACAATCCTGTTCTGTGGTTCTTGGAGGTAATCAGTGTAATATGGAGAGCCTGGAAAGTTTCTCCTGCAGAGAATAGGAACTTGAACTAGTGAGCTCAAACAATACTGAAGCAAGGAGGAAGGGGCGTGACCAGGTTAATATAAGCTTGGAATCTGAATGCAGTGAATCCTTAAAGGGACATAGGAGATGAGCGACAAGAAACCCTGACATACCCCCCCTCTCAGGGTAGCTGCCCAGAAGCTACAAAACGAGGCCGATCCGGATTCCTCCTATGGAAGAAGGAAACTAGTCTGGGAGCATGTACATTGGTAGATGGTTCCCATGAATCGTCCTCAGAACTGAAACCCTTCCAATGAATCAAATACTGAAGAACACCACTGACGATGCGGGAGTCTAATATAGAGTCAACTTCATATTCGTCATCCGATTCGATCAGAGTTTCAGGAGGTGTTAAGGTGTCCAAGCATCTGGTTTGCCGGTGAGGTTTGAGTAAACTTACATGGAAAGTGGGGTGTAGTCTGTAGTTAGAGGGTAAACTTAAAGTGACAGCGTTGGGATTCACGATCTTTGTTATAGGAAAAGGTCCAATGAAAGAAGTGCTAAGTTTCTTACTAGGTGTCCTTAATTTAATGTTCTTAGTGGATAACCATACCATGTCTCCGACGTTGTAGGTAGGTGCTTGGCGTCGTCGAAGATTATAGTAATGCCTTTGTTTGGCTTGAGCTTCTGAGATATGTCTCTTAAGATCTTGAAATAAGTCGAGAAGATTGTTTGTAACATCGTCCACCTGTGGACAGGTGGTATCCAAGCGAGGGTGCAGTTGGAAGTTAGGGTGAAATCCGTAGTTGGCATAGAACGGGGATTTCTGTGTAGTGGAACTGGTTGCATTGTTGTATGCGTATTCTGCCATAGACAAAGTGGAAGCCCATTGGTCTTGTTGGCTAGAGCAATATGAACGGATATACTGCTCAAGCCATTGGTTCACTCTCTCTGTCTGTCCATTTGATTGTGGGTGGAAGGAGGAGGAGAAGCGTAATTCCACTTGCATGATTGCACATAGTTGTTTCCAAAAACGGGAAGTGAATTGGGTTCCTCTATCCGTAACTATGGATTGAGGTAACCCATGTAACTTAACAATGTTATCCAAAAAGAGTTTTGCTGTTTCAGAGGAAGTAGGTAACTTGTGAAAAGGCAAGAAATGTGCCATCTTGGTTAGGTGATCTACCACGACTAGAATAGTGTTGTAGCCATCAGAGGGAGGAAGTTCCACTATAAAGTCCATTCCTATGCATTGCCAGGGCCTGTCTGGAATTTGAAGGGGTAGCAGCAATCCAAATGGTGGTTTTTTATCTGTTTTGGAGACTGTACAAACGTGACAAGTGTGGATGTATTCTTGGACGGAAGATCTCAAGGAAGGCCACCAATAAGTGCGCGTCAGAAGATCAAGGGTTTTATTAATACCCAAATGTCCTGCCATGGGTGAGTCATGATGTTCTTTTAATATGTTTAGGCGTAAAGCGGGGGGTACATAAATCTTCCCCATATGGTAATAAAGTCCATCTTGTCCTAAAGTGAGATTACTATTGAAAATCTCTGGATCGTCTTTCTGAGAATTCCTCAAAACTTGTGTATAGGGCAGAGACAGGGCTATTATCTGTTCAACAGGTATAACTGTTCCCGGAGCAGTATAAGTAGAAGGTTTTGAATCCTTCCTTGATAGAGCGTCAGCTTTCCCGTTCTTACTCCCTGGCCGGTATGTGATGTGAAAATCAAACCTTGATAGGAATAGACTCCATCTTAGCTGTCTAGCAGAAAGAGTTCGGTTGGTCAAAAGGTATTCTAGATTCTTATGATCTGTATAGATCAGTATGGGATGTTTACTTCCTTCCAGAAGATGCCTCCAATGTTCCAAAGAGACTTTGATGACTAGCAATTCCTTCTCTCCGATGGGGTAGTTATATTCAGCAGGTGTCATTACCCTGGAGAAGAAAGCAACTGGATGAAGTGGTTCTCCTGGTGTTCTTCGTTGAGAGAGGATTGAACCGAGGGCATAATCCGATGCATCAACTTCTAGTACGTAATGAGAATCTGGGTCTGGGTAAGAGAGAATTGGAGCTTGAGTGAAAATCTCTTTCAGGTGGTTGAATACAGCTTGTGTTTTAGGGTTCCAAGTAAACTGAGTTTTGTTGCTGGTCAAAGAGGTGAGTGGTTTAGTGAGTAGGGAATAATTCTTGATGAATTTACGGTAATAGTTGGCAAACCCTAAAAATCTTTGAAGTTCCTTTTTAGAAGTCGGTGTAGGCCACTGTTTGATTGTCTGTACTTTGGTATCGTCCATCTGAATACCATTGGGGGATATTGTATACCCCAAGAAGGTAATCTGATTCGTATGGAATATGCACTTCTGTAATTTGGCAAAGAGACTGTGTTGACGTAGACGTGTTAAAACCCACCGGACATGTTTCCTGTGTTCTGAGATGTTATCAGAGTAAATCAGGATATCATCTAAATAGATGACTACACAGACGTCTAATAAGTCGCGGAAAATATCGTTGATGAGATACTGGAATGTGGCTGGAGCGTTGCAGAGTCCGAATGGCATCACCTTGTACTCATAGAGTCCGTATCTGGTTCTGAAGGCGGTGAGCCATTCGTCCCCTTTTCGGATTCTTACCAAATTATACGCTCCACGGAGATCCAATTTGGTATAGACAGTAGCATGACTGAGTCTTTCGATGAGTTCTGGTATTAAAGGAAGTGGATAACGGTTTTTTACCGTGCGTTTATTTAGCTCTCTATAATCGATTATAGGACGGAGAGAATGGTCCTTATTCTTAACGAAAAATATTCCTGCACCTGCAGGTGAGGTTGAGGGTTGTATGAAACCCTTCCGTAGGTTTTCAGATAGATAGGTTTTTAAATGTTCCAATTCTGGTTGTGATAGAGGGTAGATGTGTCCGAATGGAATTGTGGCCCCAGGTAGAAGTTCAATGGGGCAATCATAAGGTCGATGAGGAGGGAGAGTCTCTGCTTCCTTTTCACTGAAAACGTCCTCAAAATCTTGGTAATCGGTAGGTAGTTGGTTTGTAATAGTGCAACACAATGTAGGATGAGGAAAACAAGTGGTTTTGCAATAGTCAGAGAGGAACTGTACTTCCAAGCTATCCCAGTGAATGGTAGGTTGATGAGTTTGCAACCATTGCAGACCAAGGACTACTGGGAACATAGGGGATGAAATAACATCAAAAGAAATGTATTCTACATGTGTTGAGAGACTAGATACCTTAATAGGAACTGTTTGATGTGTGACAGGTCCTGAGGTGATAAAATTACCATCAATTACTCTAATGGAGACAGGTTTTGCTTTCAACAAGGTGGGTATTTTATTTACAGCGACAAACATGGCATCTATATAGGAATTTTGTGCTCCTGAGTCAATGATGGCTTCACTGATCACCTGGTGACGATCCCACTGCAAATTAAGAGATAGAGAACAATAAGCCACATGTTTTATGCTAGTGGACAAACATGTTGTGTCCAAAAAACACTTACGTCTCTTTTGTCTTAAGAGAATAGGACAGTCCTTTACGGTGTGTGTCTTGGATGCACAGTACATGCATAAGTTATTCATGCGTCTGCGGTTCCTTTCTTCTGGCTGAAGCGGTCCCTTTGTGAACCCGATATCCATTGGTTCAGTGGTGTGACTAGTAGGTGGTTTGTGATAAGAGACTGAAGGCCTGCTGGAAGTCTCAGTGGCTAGCTTTTCTGTTTTACGTTCTCTTAATCTTCGGTCTATTTGGATGCTTAAAGTGATCAAACCTTCTAATGATCTTGGCAACTCGGTACGTGCTAATTCATCCTTTAAAGCATCATTCAACCCTAAACGGTATTGATTCCTTAGAGCGATCTCGCTCCACTCTGTATCCTTACTGTACTGCTTGAATTCGCTGAGGTATTCTTCGACAGGTTTTTTATCTTGCTTGAGAGACCTCATCTTAGTTTCAGCAGTCAGCTGAATATTGGTATCCTGGTATAATACAGCCATTTCTTTGAAGAAATCCTGAAGAGAGGCTAAAATGGGGTGGTCTTGTTCAAAGAATGCGTCAGCCCATTTTCGGGGTTCACTTCTTAAGAAGGAAATGACTGTCAGGACTTTAACACGTTCTGTAGAATATGTCTTGGGTTTTAAGTTAAACAATAAATTACAGGAGTTCCTAAACTGAGTAAATTGAGCTCTATCCCCCGCGAAGGTATCTGGCATAGACACTTGGGGTTCTGGGGTCGCAACAGCAGCTGCGGATTTAGTTAGTGAGTCTTTTATAATGTTACTCAAGCTGTTGTTTTGTACCTGTAAATCCCTGAGTCCCTGACTCAATTGATCCACCCTCTGTGATAGTGCGTACACTATTTGGGGTAACTCCGCTGGATCCATATTTAGGCTTCAGTATTATGTAAGGATCACAGTTAGCTAGATTGTGGATCTCAGCTGCGGAGCTAATAAGTTTGAATGTATGCCAGTGAAGGTTAAATACAAAGCTATCTGTTGCTAAGTATTCCCAACAAGGCAAAAGAGAGTTGCTGTAAGTGTCTATCCTGATCAGTATTTCTGAATCAGGATAAGAATAAATAAGGAAGTTCCCAGAGCTTGGGCTTAACTTGAATCAAAATTATTTGCAGAGCGTATTTGGCTTCTGCTGCAAGGAAACAGGCACCTGTGTAAACTGAGTTCAGAGTAAGACTGTGTTAGTGGTGAATCTGTTCTGCCTGTGCTGACAGGTGTCTGTGCTGCAGAGGAATGGACACGCTGTGAGAGGTGTGTGCAGCGTGTAGCAGCTGCGTTCTGAAAAATGGCAGAGGTGATTTGGTGAGAGCAGGTAATGAGAGCTCAAGTGCAGGTTATTTGTTGAAAAGAATCAGGAGGGTTTTAATACAACCGGAGGTCAGTCATAAGGTGGTAGGAATATTCAGCGAGGAGATGAAGAAATTAGATAATAGCTCCGGTCTCACTTGTTTGTAGCAGGTGCTGTTGAAAGAGGTATTGATTCCTGTAAAAGTTAAACGTAGATCCAAGTGGGAATTGTCTTTAAACTCAAACAATCCTGTTCTGTGGTTCTTGGAGGTAATCAGTGTAATATGGAGAGCCTGGAAAGTTTCTCCTGCAGAGAATAGGAACTTGAACTAGTGAGCTCAAACAATACTGAAGCAAGGAGGAAGGGGCGTGACCAGGTTAATATAAGCTTGGAATCTGAATGCAGTGAATCCTTAAAGGGACATAGGAGATGAGCGACAAGAAACCCTGACAGGCGCCTAGTACATCTGGGCGGCCATTACAGATAACATTACAAGATATGGCTACTGTTATGACTGAAGTTTTGTCTAAATTACCAGAACTAAGAGGCAAGCGTGATCACTCTGGGGTGAGAACAGAGTGCGCTGACAATACTAGGGCCATGTCTGATACTGCGTCACAGCTTGCAGAGCATGAGGACGGAGAGCTTCATTCTGTGGGTGACGGTTCTGATCCAAACAGATTGGATTCAGATATTTCAAATTTTAAATTTAAATTGGAGAACCTCCGTGTATTACTAGGGGAGGTTTTAGCAGCTCTCAATGATTGTAACACCGTTGCAATACCAGAGAAACTGTGTAGGTTGGATAAATACTTTGCGGTACCGGCGAGTACTGACGTTTTTCCTATACCTAAGAGACTAACTGAAATTGTTACTAAGGAGTGGGATAGACCCGGTGTGCCGTTCTCACCCCCTCCAATATTTAGAAAGATGTTTCCAATAGACGCCACCACTCGGGACTTATGGCAAACGGTCCCTAAGGTGGAGGGAGCAGTTTCTACTTTAGCTAAGCGTACCACTATCCCGGTGGAGGATAGCTGTGCTTTTTCAGATCCAATGGATAAAAAATTAGAGGGTTACCTTAAGAAAATGTTTGTTCAACAAGGTTTTATATTGCAACCCCTTGCATGTATCGCGCCGATTACGGCTGCGGCAGCATTTTGGATTGAGTCTCTGGAAGAGAACCTTAGTTCATCTACGCTAGACGACATTACGGACAGGCTTAGAGTCCTTAAACTAGCTAATTCATTCATTTCGGAGGCCGTAGTACATTTAACCAAACTTACGGCTAAGAACTCAGGATTCGCCATCCAGGCACGTAGGGCGCTGTGGCTAAAATCCTGGTCAGCTGATGTTACTTCTAAGTCCAAATTACTTAATATACCTTTCAAGGGGCTGTCTTTATTTGGGCCCGGTTTGAAAGAAATTATCGCTGACATTACAGGAGGTAAGGGCCACGCCCTACCTCAAGACAAAGCCAAAGCTAAGGCTAGACAGTCTAATTTTCGTCCCTTTCGGAATTTCAAAACAGGAGCAGCATCAACCTCCACTGCACCAAAACAGGAGGGAGCTGTTGCTCGTTACAGGCAAGGCTGGAAGCCTAACCAGTCCTGGAACAAGGGCAAGCAGGCCAGGAAACCTGCTGCTGCCCCAAAGACAGCATGAACCGAGAGCCCCCGATCCGGGACCGGATCTAGTGGGGGGCAGACTTTCTCTCTTCGCCCAGGCCTGGGCAAGAGATGTTCAGGATCCCTGGGCGCTAGAGATCATATCTCAGGGATACCTTCTAGACTTCAAATTATCTCCCCCAAGAGGGAGATTTCATCTGTCAAGGTTGTCAACAAACCAGATAAAGAAAGAAGCGTTTCTACGCTGTGTACAAGATCTGTTATTAATGGGAGTGATCCATCCGGTTCCGCGGTCGGAACAAGGACAAGGGTTCTACTCAAACCTGTTTGTGGTTCCCAAAAAAGAGGGAACTTTCAGGCCAATCTTAGATTTAAAGATTCTAAACAAATTCCTAAGAGTTCCATCGTTCAAAATGGAAACTATTCGGACAATCTTACCCATGATCCAAAAGGGTCAGTACATGACCACAGTGGATTTAAAAGATGCTTACCTTCACATACCGATTCACAAAGATCATCACCGGTATCTAAGGTTTGCCTTCCTAGACAGGCACTACCAGTTTGTAGCTCTTTCTTTCGGATTGGCTACGGCTCCAAGAATCTTCACAAAGGTTCTGGGTGCCCTTCTGGCGGTACTAAGACCGCGAGGGATTTCGGTAGCTCCGTACCTAGACGACATTCTAATACAAGCTTCAAGCTTTCAAACTGCCAAGTCTCATACAGAGTTAGTTCTGGCATTTCTAAGGTCGCATGGATGGAAAGTGAACGAAAAGAAGAGTTCTCTTTTTCCTCTCACAAGAGTTCCATTCTTGGGGACTCTTATAGATTCTGTAGAAATGAAGATTTACCTGACAGAAGACAGGTTAACAAAGCTTCAAAATGCATGCCGTGTTCTTCATTCCATTCAACACCCGTCAGTAGCTCAATGCATGGAGGTGATCGGCTTAATGGTAGCGGCAATGGACATAGTACCTTTTGCACGCCTACACCTCAGACCGCTGCAATTGTGCATGCTAAGTCAGTGGAATGGGGATTACTCAGATTTGTCCCCTACTCTGAATCTGAATCAAGAGACCAGAAATTCTCTTCTATGGTGGCTTTATCGGCCACACCTGTCCAGGGGGATGCCATTCAGCAGGCCAGACTGGACAATTGTAACAACAGACGCCAGCCTACTAGGTTGGGGCGCTGTCTGGAATTCTCTGAAGGCTCAGGGACTATGGAATCAGGAGGAGAGTCTCCTTCCAATAAACATTCTGGAATTGAGAGCAGTTCTCAATGCCCTTCTGGCTTGGCCCCAATTAACAACTCGGGGGTTCATCAGGTTTCAGTCGGACAACATCACGACTGTAGCTTACATCAACCATCAGGGAGGGACAAGAAGCTCCCTAGCAATGATGGAAGTATCAAAGATAATTCGCTGGGCAGAGTCTCACTCTTGCCACCTGTCAGCAATCCACATCCCGGGAGTGGAGAACTGGGAGGCGGATTTCTTGAGTCGCCAGACTTTTCATCCGGGGGAGTGGGAACTTCATCCGGAGGTCTTTGCCCAAATACTTCGACGTTGGGGCAAACCAGAGATAGATCTCATGGCGTCTCGCCAGAACGCCAAACTTCCTCACTACGGGTCCAGATCCAGGGATCCGGGAGCGGTTCTGATAGATGCTTTGACAGCACCTTGGAACTTCGGGATGGCTTATGTGTTTCCACCCTTCCCGCTGCTTCCTCGATTGATTGCCAAAATCAAACAGGAGAGAGCATCAGTGATTCTAATAGCGCCTGCATGGCCACGCAGGACTTGGTATGCAGATCTAGTGGACATGTCATCCTGTCCGCCTTGGTCTCTACCTCTAAGACAGGACCTTCTGATACAGGGTCCATTCAAACATCAAAATCTAACTTCTCTGAAGCTGACTGCTTGGAAATTGAACGCTTGATTTTATCAAAACGTGGTTTTTCTGAGTCGGTTATTGATACCCTGATACAGGCTAGGAAGCCTGTTACCAGAAGGATTTACCATAAAATATGGCGTAAATACCTATACTGGTGCGAATCCAAAGGTTACTCCTGGAGTAAGGTTAGGATCCCTAGGATATTGTCCTTTCTACAAGAAGGTTTAGAAAAGGGTTTATCAGCTAGTTCATTAAAGGGACAGATTTCAGCTCTGTCCATCTTGTTACACAGGCGTCTGTCAGAAAATCCAGACGTCCAGGCCTTTTGTCAGGCTTTAGCTAGGATCAAGCCTGTGTTTAAAGCTGTTGCTCCGCCATGGAGTTTAAACTTAGTTCTTAACGTTTTACAGGGTGTTCCGTTTGAACCCCTTCATTCCATTGATATAAAATTGTTATCTTGGAAAGTTCTGTTTTTAATGGCTATTGCCTCGGCTCGAAGAGTCTCTGAGTTATCAGCCTTACATTGTGATTCTCCTTATCTGATTTTTCACTCAGACAAAGTAGTTCTGCGTACTAAACCTGGGTTCTTACCTAAGGTAGTCACTAACAGGAATATCAATCAAGAGATTGTTGTTCCATCCTTGTGTCCAAATCCTTCTTCAAAGAAGGAACGTCTTCTACACAATCTGGATGTAGTTCGTGCCCTCAAGTTCTACTTGCAGGCAACTAAAGATTTTCGCCAAACTTCTTCCCTGTTTGTCGTTTATTCTGGACAGAGGAGAGGTCAAAAAGCTTCTGCTACCTCTCTCTCTTTTTGGCTTCGTAGCATAATACGTTTAGCCTATGAGACTGCTGGACAGCAGCCTCCTGAAAGAATTACAGCTCACTCCACTAGAGCTGTGGCTTCCACTTGGGCCTTTAAGAATGAGGCCTCTGTTGAACAGATTTGCAAGGCTGCAACTTGGTCTTCGCTTCATACTTTTTCCAAATTTTACAAATTTGACACTTTTGCTTCTTCGGAGGCTATTTTTGGGAGAAAGGTTCTTC
This sequence comes from Bombina bombina, assembly GCF_027579735.1. NCBI lineage: Eukaryota > Metazoa > Chordata > Amphibia > Anura > Bombinatoridae > Bombina > Bombina bombina. Next base: position 664,371,881 of record NC_069501.1, read on the forward strand.
AGGCAGTGGTTCCTTCTGTATAATGAGCCTGCCTATCCCTCCCGTCATCCGTGTACTTTTGCTTTGGTATTGGTATCCCAGAAGTAATGATGACCCGTGGACTGATCACACATAACAGAAGAAAACATAATTTATGCTTACCTGATAAATTCCTTTCTTCTGTTGTGTGATCAGTCCACGGCCCGCCCTGTTTTAAGGCAGGTAAATATCTTTTAAATTATACTCCAGTCACCACTTCACCCTTGGTTACTCCTTTCTCGTTGATTCTTGGTCGAATGACTGGGACTGACGTAGAGGGGAGGAGCTATATGCAGCTCTGCTGGGTGAATCCTCTTGCATTTCCTGTTGGGGAGGAGTTATATCCCAGAAGTAATGATGACCCGTGGACTGATCACACAACAGAAGAAAGGAATTTATCAGGTAAGCATAAATTATGTTTTTTCTAACTTTGACCCCCAAAATCTGTTACACATCTACAATCACCAAAAAACACCCATGCTAAATAGCTTATAAATTTTGTCCTGAGTTTAGAAATACCCAATGTTTACATGTTCTTTGCTTTTTTTGCAATTTATGGGGCAATAAATACAAGTAGCACTTTGCTATTTCCAAACCACTTTTTTTCAAAATTAGCGCTAGTTACTTTGGAACCCTGATATCTGTCAGGAATATCTGAATATCCCTTGACATGCATATATTTTGTTTTAGAAGACATCCCAAAGTATTGATCTAGGCCCATTTTGGTATATTTCATGCCACCATTTCACCGCCAAATGCGATAAAAAAAAAAAAAAGTTCACTTTTTCACAAATTTTGTCACAAACTTTAGGTTTCCCACTGAAATTATTTACAAACAGCTTCTGCAATTATGGCACAAATGGTTGTAAATGCTTCTCTGGGATCCCCTTTTTCAGAAATAACAGACTTATATGGCTTTGTGGTTGCTTTTTGGTAATTAGAAGGCCGCTAAATGCCGCTGCGCACCACACGTTTTATGCCCAGGAGTGAAGGGGTTAATTAGGGAGCTTGTAGGGAGCTTGTAGGGTTAATTTTAGCTTTAGTGTAGTGTAGTAAACAACCCCAAGTATTGATCTAGGCCCATTTTGGTATATTTTATGCCACCATTTCACCGCCAAATGCGAGCAAATAAAAAAAAAAACTTTACATTTTTCACAATTTTAGGTTTCTCACTGAAATTATTTACAAACAGCTTGTGCAATTATGGCAGAAATTGTTGTAAAAGCTTCTCTGGGATCCCCTTTGTTCAGAAATAGCAGATTTATATGGCTTTGGCGTTGCTTTTTGGTAATTAGAAGGCCGCTAAATGCTGCTGCGCACCACACGTGAATTATGCCCAGCAGTGAAGGGGTTAAATTAGGTAGCTTGTAGGGAGCTTGCAGGGTTAATTTTAGAGATCAGCCTCCCACCTGACACATCCCACCCCCTGATCCCTCCCAAACAGCTCTCTTCCCTCCCCCACCCCACAATTGTTACCGCCATCTTAAGTACTGGCAGAAAGTCTGCCAGTACTAAATAAAAGAGTTTTTTTTTTTTTTTTAAATAAAAATTATAAAATATTTTAGTTGTGATGGACCCCTGCCTTAGCACCAACCTCCCTGATCCCCCCCTCCAGCTCTCTAACCCTCTCCCCTACCTAATTACCGCCATCTTGGGTACTGGCAGCTGTCTGCCAGTACCCAGTTTGGCCCCACAAACCAAACTTATTTTAATTGTATTTATAACTTTTATTTGTGTTTAATTATTTCTGTAGTGTAGCAGCCCCCCCACAATACCCCCACCCCCTCCCCCTCACAGATCCTTTTAAATATAAAAAAAATAAAATAACTTTTTTTCCCCTTACTTTTTCATTGGTGTCAGTGTGGCTAATGTGCGCATGTGCACGCTCCCTCCTCCCACCGGTCAAAGGCACCATCACTACCGGTGCAGAGAGGGCCACAGAGTGGCTCTCTCTGCATCGGAGTCTTGTAAAGGGGTATTGCAGGATGCCTCCATATCGAGGCATCACTGCAATACCCTCAGAGCTGCTGGAAGTGATTGTGATCACTTCCAGCACTCTGTTAGACAACTGACGTACCAGGTACGTCCATTGTCATTAACTGCTTGTTAATGCATGACGTACCTGGTACGTCAGTTGTCATTAAGGGGTTAATATCCAAGATAATTCATCTATTGCTTGATTCAGGAACACCTTTTTTAGTGATTGATTAATCTAAACATAATTTGCATATATACTGTTTTTGTGTTCCCAAAATTTGAATGTTTAAGCATTGTTTTTGTCTCTGTGTTATAAAAATAAAACAATATGGTATATTCATTTAGTCCCACCCCTAGTACCTCCATGGTTGAAATTTGCCTGAGCCTTCAACACTCTACACAGTTATTGGCTCAATCAGTGCAGAAGCTCATTTAAATATGTCCCTAATAAGCTAGAGTAAAGGCAACCAGGTATATTAAAGGGACATGAAACCCCAAAAAATCTTTAATTATTCAGATAGATTGAAGATACGTAAGAAATCCAGCGAGCCTCAGAGCATACTTTCAAACTATTTTTAATCCAGAAAGGAAATAGCACAACATGGTGTTAAAAGCTGCATTCAACAAGCAGCAGTCTGTCAAAATCTGACGCGTTTCGGCTGTATTGCCTTAATCGTAGATGCTTGAACAGTGCTCACAGAGGTGTATATATATATATATATATATATATATATATATATATATATATATATATAGCACTGAAATTGCCTTAATTTACAGAAGCTGCAAACACTTAAAACAATCACAATTTGCTGTCTATACTTGATCAAATGGGAGTTAACTTAACAACCTAGTGTCTATATTTATAACTTCATTGTGTTCCACTTAATGTTTGTAAGACAAATATAATATTTAGACATCAAAGTTGGGAAATGTGGCAGATATACATTAAGCAAATATGGTACACACTGTTGGAGTAACTACTGCAAAGTTAATTAAGGGTACTCAAGTATTACAGTGTAAAATGAATTTATGTACAATTCACTGTCAGGGGGGACCCAATACATAATGTGATCCCTTGTAATATTCAATTGCGTTTCCAAAAGTTAATTATGTCCCCTTCTAAATTTAGTGTTAGAGGTATTCTTGTTCTAAGGAGAAAGATCCAGAATGCCTCTCTATGAAAGAGTTTAGCTATTCTGTCACCTCCCCTAGAACCACCACGTACCCGCTCAATTACTTGCCACTGAAAGGTACCAACATTTTTATTGTGCACATAAATAAAGTGACATACCAAGTCTGACCATTCTGATCCCTGTTCACTATTGTTGAGGTGCTCCCTAATGCGTGAGCATGCCTCCCTTGAGGTACACCCAACATATTGAAGTTTGCACAGGGAGCATTCTGCTACATATACCACAAACTTGGTACAGCAATTAGTACACTCTGTCAAATTGAAGACCTTCTGGGTGACACAAGATTGAAATATCTTAGTAGGTCTGGTGTGCCTGCAGGTTATACATTTAGTAAAATGACATTTATAGTGTCCCTTTATGCTGAGCCAACTGCTGGTTCTAGCTTCCTGCTTCTTTACCATGCTAGGTGCTAGAATGTTGCCTAGAGTGCGTCCACGTTTGGAGACATAGTCTTTCAAACTATCTTCCCCTGTTAATAGGGGTAGGTGTTTGCCTATAATCTCACAAATGTAATTGAATTGTGGACTATAGGAGGTGAGAAACTTGGGTTTATCATCAATAAATTTTAAATGCTGTTATGGGTTACGTCCCTGTAGTAAAGTCGACCTTTCCAACCTATAAACCTTCAAAAATGCTATATTGATAGTTTTCTCAGAATAACCATGTTCCAGTAGTTGAGCTTTCAAAGTGTCCCCCTCCCTTTGAAAGTCCAGCTCATCTGTGCAATTCCACTTGATTCTGATTAACTTGCCTTTCGCAACCCCAAACCCTGTGTGTTTTGGATGGGAGGACCTGGCATGCAAGATTGTGTTAGAGGTTATAGGTTTTCTGTATATAGTCGTAAGGACTATACTAGATGTTATATCACCAATTAAGGTGACATCCAAATATGGAATCTGTCTAGTATCTGAGGTAACAGTAAACTGAAGATTAACTCCATTGTCATTGAGATAGGTAATGAATTTCCTAATTGTGTCTTCTCCACTAGTCCAAACAAACAAGAGATTGTCTATGTACCTCTTGTAGGACCAAATATAGGCCCTGAAGGTGTTAATGCCACCAAAGACGCAGGACTGCTCCCACTAACCCATAAACAGGTTGGCATGAGAGGGGGGAAACTTAGCCCCCATAGCAGTCCTGTATCTTTGGAAAAAGAAATCCTCCCCAAACCTGAAACAAGTATGGACTAACAGGAATTCTATTACTCTGAGTAAATAACTCTTCAACTTCTCAGCATAGTTACTGTACATATCAAGAGAGTATTGAATGGCCTCCAGTCCACAATTATGAGGTATTGTGGAGTAGAGGCTAACTACATCCACTGTAAGCCATGTACAATCCTTGTCCCAGATAATTATCTCTAGGTTACAGAGAAGGTGGGTCGTATCCTTCAGGTAAGACGGTAATTGAAAAACTAGGGGCTGCAATAGGGACTCCGCCCAGCCAGATAACTTCTCAAAGAGTGAACCGATTCCAGACACTATAGGTCTTCCTCTCACCTCCTCCAAGGATTTGTGTACCTTGGGGAGGTGATGGAAGATTGCAATCACTGGGGAGGATACACAGAGAAAGTCAAAGGTTGCCTGGTCTAGAATCCCCATATGCAGCCCATCGTCAAACAGATCCATAAGTCTCAATCTGAAATCATTAGTAGGATCTCTATGGAGTCTGAGGTACACTTCTGGATCATTCATTTGTCAAGGACCACAATGCTCCTGCCCTTATCTGCCTGCCTGATGACAATTTCATCTTGTTTTTTCAGGCTATCGAGCGCTTGCTCTTGCTCAATGGTCAGATTATGGGGGGCTCTTTTGTGGTACCTGATAAGATTAACCAAGTCCTCTTCTACCCTATGGTGAAAGGCCTCCAAAAAAGGACCAATGTCATTGGTTGGGTAAAAGATGGACTTGGGTTTAAAACCTTTATGTGCTGTTTTCACAGAGGCTGTTGGTGAGTTACTGGATTCTATGGATAGATCATGCAGTGCAAAATAATCACACCTTTCATTTAAATCCATAATGTCATAGAATTGAGGGTAATCTAATTCAAGGGTATCATATTGAATAGAGGGTTGAGCTTGATCCTGAGTCTGGGGTTCCCTATTCCAAAATAATTTCTTTAAAGTCAGATCTCTGATTAATCTATTGACGTCTTTTATAGTTTTGAATAAATTGAACGTCTTCATGGGAACAAAACCCAGACCCAGGCTCAGCACAGATATTTCCCCCCAGTCAGTTCAACCTTGGAAAGATTTAGGATTTTTATAGTTTGTATCTGTTCTGAACTGCCCTGCCTCTTCCTCCTCTTGTACCTCTTCCTGTGCCTCTTCCTCCTTCTCCCCCTCCCTCCATTTCCCTCCTATGATCTGAGCTTTGCTCATATGTGATATTCTCTGAGTTGGCTCTTCTACTCGAGTTTCTAGAGACAATTGGATCATCCCTAGTACTGTGAATCTCTGCTCTCATTTTCAGGGGCTTACTGAGTTGCTTTGTGCCTAACCACTGGTTCATCACCCTCAGATTGGCCACTTGCTTTACTCATTAACGTGTACTTTGCCTGTTCTTCATTAGTAAATTCTGAATCTGAGAAGTTTACTTTTTTCTCCTGTTTTGGAGATGTGTTTCTATCTCTAGACCTATTCCTGTCTTATGTGGTAATTTATTATTCCACACATACATTTTATTATTCAGAAAATCAGCGTTATCTCTTGTGAACTTTTTCAATTTAAAGTTATCAAGATCCACCCTGAATTTGTTAACAGTCTCCTGTAAAACTTTATCAAAGTCATTGTACTTAGGGTGATCTATGAAAAAGTTCAATTGCAACTGTATTGCCGTCAGTTCTTATCTTATCTTGGCAAGTTGATTGTCCTTAAATTTAATGATAAGTCCCATCAAAACTTGGGAACAATCACTTAAAGCAAAAAATACCCAGACCGGCTCCAATAGGTGCAGTAAAAACAGAATGATTTATTTATAATCCAGTAAAAAATATATACACACAAAGGACCAAATGCAGCGCTTAGCAAACAGCTGCTGCCAACTAAAAAGTTCTGAAGCTACAACCTCGGCCCAATGACGTCACTGATGCGTTTCAGGTGTTACCCGTATTTATAGTAACATAAGTGCTCTCTAGGTCAGAAACTCAAGTCTAATCAAAATTAGCATGAGTGAGTAATGTCCCGCTCCTACAGTACAACGCAGAGTTATTTAGAAAGAGAAGGTTCCATGTTTATTAGTGAGGTTTGTAGCAAGGAGTAAAGCTACAAACCTTACCGTACGCTTCTCATTTGCTTTTCGGCTTGTAGCACAAACTACCAGCGTTAATCGGTACTGGTTAACTCCTTGCGGGGCTCAAAACCTTTGTCACCTGGCTTGGATTCTGCCGTGAGTCAGCTGGTCTCTCGATACGCGCTCCATGCGCCAGGGCATCCATACGGCATCAATTAGCGCTGCTCCGTCTTTGTGTTGCTGGTGGGAAACTCCTGAATGATGTCATTGGTTGCTGTGTGCTGCCGCAAACTTTCGGCAGCAAGTAGACAGAATGCCAAGGCTCAAGCCAAAGCTGGATACATCAATTGCAGGTACGTAAGAAATCCAGCGAGCCTCAAAGCATATTCAGATAGAGCATACCATTTTAAACAACTTTCCAATTGACTTTCATTATTATTTTTTTTTATTCCCTTTGAATAATTTATTGAAGAAGCAGAAATACACTATTGGGAGCTAGCTGAACGCATTGGTAAGCCAATGATAAGAGGTATATATGTGCAGCCACCAATCAGCAGCTAGCAACCAGCTCCTGAGCCTACCTAGGTATGCTTTTCAAGAAAAGATACCAATTAGATAATAGAAGTTAATTGGAAAGTTGTCTAAAATTGTATGCTCTTTCTAAATCATGAAATTCATTTTTGGGGTTTCATGTCCCTTTAATGCCACCAACATTTTCAAATGGTGTATGCCTAAACTGCTTTTGATTAGAAAAATCATTCAAATTGGGCTAATAAAATTATAGTATTAAATTAGTTTTAAACATTTATTTTGTGCAGTGCTTAATTGCAGTGCTTAATTGCTGCTATGTTTTATGCTCAGTGTCCCTATACTATGGCTACCTTATTTCCTTTCCTCAGACACCCCTGCCCTCACTCTTGGCAACTTCAATATCCCTCTTGACAATCCTACTGCCTCCTCTGCAAAACAACTTCTGCAACTCACTTCCTCTTTCGGTCTGTCACAATGGACTGACTCTCTCACAAAGATGGTCACTCCCTTGATCTAATCTTTAGCTATTGATGCAATATTTAAAATGTCACAAATTCCCCTTGACCCTTGTTCTCTTTCTGACTATCATCTCCTCACTTGCAACATCTCATCCCTCCCTACAACTCTCCCTCCTTCTACCCCTCACACTAAACATCACAGAAGCATTATGTCATTAGATCAGCAACAGCTAGCTAGTTCTCTCGAACCTCTCCTTTCATCCATCTCCTCCTTTTTCTGCCCTGACCAATCTATCTGCCACTATAATTCCATCATTACATCGGTCCTTGACAATCTGGCCCCTCCTACCATAGCTCGGAAATCACACTCACCCTCATCCCTGGCATACTCCTCTGACACGGTACCTACGCAGATGTTCCTGTACTGCTTAGCAGCACTAGAGAAAATCTCGGAGTTCAGCTGACTTTCTTCACTAAAAGTTAATCTTGAACTCCTACTACTCTGCCCTTAATCTTTATAAGCAAAATTACCTCTCTACTATTATATCTACTCTTTTCTCAAACCCAAAACATCTGTTTTCCACTTTAAATACTCTTCTCCACCCACCCCCACCTCCTAATACAATTTCTTTGTCAGCTCAAAATTTTGCCAGCCACTTAAATAACAAAATCAATTCTATCAGAAATGAAATCAGCTCTCAACATACTTTGAGTCTCTCACCCCCTCAAAAGCTTGCAATCAACCAAAACCCACATAGCTATAAATTTAGCTTTCTCCCCTGTTACTGAGGAAGAAGTTTCTGCACTTATACTGTGCTCGCACCTCACTACCTGTCCCCTCAACCCCATCTCCTCACAGCTACTCCCCTCTCTCTATTCTACCCTTACCCCTACACTCACACACATTTTCAACCTCTCCCTCAGCCCCGGTATATTTCCCACATCTCTAAAACATGCACTAGTCACACCTATCCTCAAAAAAACTTCTATCAATCCAACCTCCCCATCCTACTACCGCCCAATTTCCATACTCCCTCTTGCCTAAAAGCTTCTTGAAAATCTAGTATATGCACACCTATCCCATGTCCTTACATTAAACTCCCTCATTGACCCACTGCAATCTGGATTTCACCCCCATCACTCCACAGAGAGCAATCGTTAAGGTTACCAATGACCTACTTACACCAAAATTCAAAGGGCACTTCTCTCTGCTTATCCTCCTTGATATGTCTGCAGCCTTTGATACTGTTGACCACACTCTTTTGCTCCAAACCCTCCAATCCTTCAGCATTTGTGACACAGCCCTCTCGTGGTTCTGTTCTCATTCCTGTCTAACCATAACTTTAGTGTAGCCTTCTCTGGGGCTTCCTCTGCCCCGTTACCACTTTCTGTTGAGGTACGGCAAGGCTCTGTCCCCTTCTTTTCTCAATCTACACATCATCATTAGGTTCCCTAATAAAGTCCCAAGGGTTTCAATATAATTTGTATGCAGATGACACCCAAATCTACCTCTCTGCACCAGACCTATTTCCTTCCTTGCTAACCCGTGTCACTAATTGTCTTTCTCACATCTCTCCACCCCCAATTCTCTATAACTGTCGACAACTCCATCATTACCCCAACCCCGCATGCCTGATGTCTTGGGGTCACATTTGACTCAGATCTTTCTTTCACTCCTCACATTCAGTTCTTGGCTAAATCCTGCCGTTTCTACCTTAAAAACATTTCTAAAATAAAACTTTTTCTTACACAAGACACAACTAAGATTTTAATCCACTCTCTCATCCTTTCCTGATTCACCTTCTGCAACTCTGTCCTGTCTGGTCTCCTTAGCTGCCGCCTAGCTCCTTTATGATCCATAATGAATGCCTCTGCCAGGCTCATCTTCCTTACAAGTCGCTCTTCATCTGCTGCACCTCTCTGCCGATCCCTTCACTGGCTTCCTCTTGCCTCCAGGATTAAACACAAAATTCTGACTCTAACATACAAGGCCCTCAACTGCACTGCTCCCCCCTATATCTCAGACCTTGTCTCCAAATACTTTCCCTCCCGTCCCCTTCGCTCTGCTCACAACCTCCTCCTCTCCTCCTCTCTTGTTACCTCCTCACATTCCCATTTACAGGACTTCTCCTGACTGGCTCCCATCTTGTGGAACTCTCTGCCTCACTCCACAAGACTCCCACTAGTTTTGAAAGCTTCCAGCGCTCCCTAAAGACTCTACTGCTCAGGGATGCCTACAACCTACACTAATCTTTCCTAAAACCAGTTCCTCTCCTCCATCGCTATCCGCCATGAACTCCCGTAGCATATAAGCTTAAGAGGCCAACTGTTTGCAGATCACCTTCATAAGAGCTGACTACAACAGTGCGACTCTCGGCACGGCCCTATACCTATTTGATCCCTATAAATGTTACCTTGTATACCGCCTATGCTGCAGAATCTGTTGGCGCTATACAAATAACCGATAATAATAATAATATTATTCCATAACTAAATTAGAGTTATCTAAATTTCTCATTTAACGCACTTAAAGAAATTACTATATTATTTTTTTTTTACAAAGGTTTCAGTAAATTACATCTTGGTGCAATATCCAGAGAACTAAAAATAATTTATCAGGCTGAATTAATTGAATTTTTGTTTTCTTGCCTCAATGAAAAAAGTGTGATCTTTATATAGATTCATCCTGTTGTCTCCCACAGAGCTTTCAGACAGCTTTGCTCGTAAACAAGAACATTTTTTGCTGAGTGTATCGCTGTGCCTAGCAATCCATTTCACATTTTTCTAATTAGTTTTAATTTCCCATGCTGCACTCTACTGTAATTCCTTTATTTTCATAAAAAAGCAAACTCATTACAGAAAGCAATTAGTTCACATCCCCTTTTCTTCACTTTACAGATGTTGCTGTGAGAAAAAAAAAATTGGTCAACATATAAGAATTATAATAACATACTGCCAGATTACGAGTTCTGCGTTAGCTTTAAAAAGCAGCGTTAAGGGGTCCTAACGCTGCTTTTTATCTAACGCTGGTATTACGAGTCAGGCATGAAAGGGTCTACCGCTCACTTTTCTTCCACGACTCGAGGCTACCGCAAATCCCCTTACGTCAATTGCGTATCCTATCTTTTTAATGGGATTTGCCTAACGCTGGTATTACAAGTCTTGGAAGAAGTGAGCGGTACAGCCTCTACCTCCAAGACTCCTAAGGGGTCCTTACGCTGCTTTTTATCTAACGCTGGTATTACGAGTCAGGCAGGAAAGGGTCTACCGCTCACTTTTCTTCCGCGACTCGAGGCTACCGCAAATCCCCTTACGTCAATTGCGTATCCTATCTTTTTAATGGGATTTGCCTAACGCTGGTATTACAAGTCTTGGAAGAAGTGAGCGGTACAGCCTCCACCTCCAAGACTCCTACTGCATTTAAAAGTCAGTAGTTAAGAGTTTTATGGGCTAACGCCGGAACATAAAGCTCTTAATTAAAGTGCTAAAAAGTACACTAACACCCATAAACTACCTATTAACCCCTAAACCGAGGCCCCCCCACATCGCAAACACTAAATTAAATATGTTTAACCCCTAATCTGCCGACCGGACATCACCGCTGCCTACATTATACCTATGAACCCCTAATCTGCTGCCCCTAACATCGCCGACACCTACATTATATATCGCCGCCACCTACCTACAATTATTAACCCCTAATCTCCCGCCCCCAACGTCACTGCTACTATAATAAAGTTATTAACCCCTACACCTAAGTCTAACCCTAACCCTAAAACCCCCTAACTTAAATATAATTTAAATAAATCTAGATAAAATTACTATATTTAAATAAATTAATCCTATTTAAAACTAAATACTTACCTATAAAATAAACCCTAATATAGCTACAATATAACTAATAGTTAAATTGTAGCTATTTTAGGATTTATATTTATTTTACAGGCAACTTTGTATTTATTAGAATTTTAGTAATTCCCCTAAAAAAAGGGGATTTACGTTTGGGGACAGGTCAAAGTTTCCCAAAATATCCCAACAGGGTAGGCCTATGTATCCCTGGAGGGCAGTGCCTGATACCTGGTTAAATATCAAAGAAATATAAGGAAAGAAAAAGAGGTATCTTATGGCACACTTAAATGGAAAACTTTATTTTCGATCTGATATTATAGAAAAGGCACTAAGGAGAAAATTAAAATATAACTTTTATTATTATCTTTAAAACATTTAAATGACATGAAAACAAAACATATAAAATAGGGAGATTTGATGTTTTCAAAAAGTGTATCCCAAATGGTACTAAATTGTCATTTGTAAGTCACATAGGAACAGCTAGATAAATGCTGTTAGTAAATAACCTCTATCAATCTATATTTAGTTTCCTATTACCATGGGAATTTACTTATACTCATTAGTGTCAAATTTCCCTAGAGATGATCTAAGTCATCCAACATAACTTGCTTATGGTAAAAATAGGTGTGAAAAAACATTAAAATTGCTGTGTCAGGGATCACACAGGGGGATAGTGTATAACTTATTGGTGTGACTTGCGATCTCGATTTGATGGGGAATCAAATATTAAGTGTAACAATATATTCCAAACTTGTTGTTAATTACTGGTGGCTGAGTAAGGTGCTTAAACAATGTTGCAGCATTGCCCCAACCCAAAACTAACTGGTTTGGTTTGGACCACAAAATAGCATGAGTAATGCCTAATAAATTCTTAAATATAAGGATTGCCCCCAAAAATATACACAGTGTTAAGTGTAAATACCCCCCTGAGAAGTTAAAGTATTATTGGAGACGTCTTCCAATAATATGATAGTGTTCTGTGACACAGCTAGTTTTTATTAAAATGATATATATATGCGCTTCTCGTTATACATAAGGGGAATAACCCCTAGATTAAAGTATTCTAAATCAATATATTTTAGCTTAGGACCCGTTAATGGGTGATGGACAGTGTGTCACTTGGTTAAAGGTAGTAAATAAGGCTATCGTAAGTAAAGCTATCAAAAAATAGGAGCAATGTGGATACTCCACACTCCAATAATGACCATACACTATGATTTTACAATAGTTCAACAGCAAGTTTTTTTACCCGCTAACTACCCACCAAGTTTAAGCTAAATTGCCGACATACGGCCAACAAAATTAGGAGATTTCTATTTTAAACACAGAGCATAAGGAGAAGCAGAGCGAACGCTCTGCTTCTCCTTATGCTCTGTGTTTAAAATAGAAATCTCCTAATTTTGTTGGCCGTATGTCGGCAATTTAGCTTAAACTTGGTGGGTAGTTAGCGGGTAAAAAAACTTGCTGTTGAACTATTGTAAAATCATAGTGTATGGTCATTATTGGAGTGTGGAGTATCCACATTGCTCCTATTTTTTGATAGCTTTACTTACGATAGCCTTATTTACTACCTTTAACCAAGTGACACTCTGTCCATCACCCATTAACGGGTCCTAAGCTAAAATATATTGATTTAGAATACTTTAATCTAGGGGTTATTCCCCTTATGTATAACGAGAAGCGCATATATATATCATTTTAATAAAAACTAGCTGTGTCACAGAACACTATCATATTATTGGAAGACGTCTCCAATAATACTTTAACTTCTCAGGGGGGTATTTACACTTAACACTGTGTATATTTTTGGGGGCAATCCTTATATTTAAGAATTTATTAGGCATTACTCATGCTATTTTGTGGTCCAAACCAAACCAGTTAGTTTTGGGTTGGGGCAATGCTGCAACATTGTTTAAGCACCTTACTCAGCCACCAGTAATTAACAACAAGTTTGGAATATATTGTTACACTTAATATTTGATTCCCCATCAAATCGAGATCGCAAGTCACACCAATAAGTTATACACTATCCCCCTGTGTGATCCCTGACACAGCAATTTTAATGTTTTTTCACACCTATTTTTACCATAAGCAAGTTATGTTGGATGACTTAGATCATCTCTAGGGAAATTTGACACTAATGAGTATAAGTAAATTCCCATGGTAATAGGAAACTAAATATAGATTGATAGAGGTTATTTACTAACAGCATTTATCTAGCTGTTCCTATGTGACTTACAAATGACAATTTAGTACCATTTGGGATACACTTTTTGAAAACATCAAATCTCCCTATTTTATATGTTTTGTTTTCATGTCATTTAAATGTTTTAAAGATAATAATAAAAGTTATATTTTAATTTTCTCCTTAGTGCCTTTTCTATAATATCAGATCAAAAATAAAGTTTTCCATTTAAGTGTGCCATAAGATATCCTCTTCAATCGAAGTCCTAATGAAGAATGAAGGTTCCTTTAAATGACGTCATCCAAGATAGCGTCCCTCGAATTCCGATTGGCTGATAGGATTCTATCAGCCAATAGGAATTAAGGTAGGAAAAATCCGATTGGTATATGCTATCAGCCAATCGGATTGAAGTTCAATCCGATTGGCTGATTGGATCAGCCAATAGAATGCAAGGTCAATTCTATTGGCTGATCCAATCAGCCAATCGGATTGAACTTCAATCCGATTGGCTGATTAAATCAACCAATCAGATTTTTCCTACTTTAATTCCGATTGGCTGATAGAATCCTATCAGCCAATCGGAATTCGAGGGACGCCATCTTGGATGACGTCATTTAAAGGAACCTTCATTCTTCGTTAGGACTTCGATTGGGCAGAGGATGGCTGGATAGAAGATGGCTCCACTCCGGAAGGATGAGGATAGAAGATGCCGCCTGGACGAAGATGTCTGCCGGTCTGGATGTCCTCTTCTGCCCGGATAGGATGAAGACCTCTGCCGGTCCGGATGTCCTCTTCTGCCCCATCGGTGCCGGGCTGGGTGAACACGGCTCAAGGTAGGGTGATCTTCACTGGGGTAGTGTTAGGTTTTTTTAAGGGGGGATCGGGTGGGTTTTAGAGTAGGGGTGTGTGGGTGGTGGGTTGTAATTTTGGGGGGGGTATTGTATTTCTTTTTTTTACAGGTAAAAGAGCTGATTACTTTTGGGCAATGCCCCGCAAAAAGCCCTTTTAAGGGCTGGTAAAAGAGCTGATTACTTTGTAATTTAGTTTAGGATAGGGAATTTTATTATTTTGGGGGGCTTTTTTATTTTATTAGGGGACTTAGATTAGGTGTAATTAGATTCAACTTCTTGTAATATTTTTTTATTTTTTGTAATTTAGTGTTTGTTTTTTGTAATATAGTTTAGTTTATTTAATTTTATTTTATTTTAGATAATTGTAGTTAATTTATTTAATGAATTTATTGATAGTGTAGTGTTAGGTGTATTTGTAACTTAGGTTAGGATTTATTTTACAGGTAATTTTGTAGTTATTTTAACTAGGTAGCTATTAAATAGTTATTAACTATTTAATAGCTATTGTACCTAGTTAAAATAAATACAAAGTTGCCTGTAAAATAAATATAAATCCTAAAATAGCTACAATTTAACTATTAATTATATTGTAGCTATATTAGGGTTTATTTTATAGGTAAGTATTTAGTTTTAAATAGGATTAATTTATTTAATTATAGTAATTTTATCTAGATTTATTTAAATTATATTTAAGTTAGGGGGGTGTTAGGGTTAGGTTTAGGGGTTAATAACTTTATTATAGTAGCGGCGATGTTGGGGGCGGGAGATTAGGGGTTAATAATTGTAGGTAGGTGGCAGCGGCAGATTAGGGGTTAATAAATATAATATAGGTGTCAGTGATGTTGGGGGCAGCAGATTAGGGGTTAATAGTATAATGCAGGTGTCGGCGATGTCGGGGGCATTAGATTAGGGGTTAATAAGTGTAGGATTAGGGGTGTTTAGACTCAGGGTTCATGTTAGGGTGTTAGGTGTAGACATTAAAAGTATTTCCCCATAGGAATCAATGGGGCTGCGTTAGAAGCTGAACGCTGCTTTTTTGCAGGTGTTAGGTTTTTTTCCAGCCAGCTCAGCCCCATTGTTTCCTATGGGGAAATTGTGCACAAGCACGTTTTGCCAGCTTACCACTACCGTAAGCAACGCTGGTATTACAGTGAGAAGTGGAGCTAAATTTGCTCAACGCTCACTTTTCTGAGGCTAACGCAGCCATTAAGAAAACTTGTAATACCAGCGTTGTTTAAAGTGTGCGCTGGAAAAAACAGAATTTATGTTTACCTGATAAATTTCTTTCTCCAACGGTGTGTCCGGTCCACGGCGTCATCCTTACTTGTGGGATATTCTCTTCCCCAACAGGAAATGGCAAAGAGCCCAGCAAAGCTGGTCACATGATCCCTCCTAGGCTCCGCCTACCCCAGTCATTCGACCGACGTTAAGGAGGAATATTTGCATAGGAGAAACCATATGGTACCGTGGTGACTGTAGTTAAAGAAAATAAATTATCAGACCTGATTAAAAAACCAGGGCGGGCCGTGGACCGGACACACCGTTGGAGAAAGAAATTTATCAGGTAAACATAAATTCTGTTTTCTCCAACATAGGTGTGTCCGGTCCACGGCGTCATCCTTACTTGTGGGAACCAATACCAAAGCTTTAGGACACGGATGAAGGGAGGGAGCAAATCAGGTCACCTAAATGGAAGGCACCACGGCTTGCAAAACCTTTCTCCCAAAAATAGCCTCAGAAGAAGCAAAAGTATCAAACTTGTAAAATTTGGTAAAAGTGTGCAGTGAAGACCAAGTCGCTGCCCTACATATCTGATCAACAGAAGCCTCGTTCTTGAAGGCCCATGTGGAAGCCACAGCCCTAGTGGAATGAGCTGTGATTCTTTCGGGAGGCTGCCGTCCGGCAGTCTCGTAAGCCAATCTGATGATGCTTTTAATCCAAAAAGAGAGAGAGGTAGAAGTTGCTTTTTGACCTCTCCTTTTACCTGAATAAACAACAAACAAGGAAGATGTTTGTCTAAAATCCTTTGTAGCATCTAAATAGAATTTTAGAGCGCGAACAACATCCAAATTGTGCAACAAACGTTCCTTCTTTGAAACTGGTTTCGGACACAGAGAAGGTACGATAATCTCCTGGTTAATGTTTTTGTTAGAAACAACTTTTGGAAGAAAACCAGGTTTAGTACGTAAAACCACCTTATCTGCATGGAACACCAGATAAGGAGGAGAACACTGCAGAGCAGATAATTCTGAGACTCTTCTAGCAGAAGAAATCGCAACTAAAAACAAAACTTTCCAAGATAATAACTTAATATCAACGGAATGTAAGGGTTCAAACGGAACCCCCTGAAGAACTGAAAGAACTAAATTGAGACTCCAAGGAGGAGTCAAAGGTTTGTAAACAGGCTTGATTCTAACCAGAGCCTGAACAAAGGCTTGAACATCTGGCACAGCTGCCAGCTTTTTGTGAAGTAATACCGACAAGGCAGAAATCTGTCCCTTCAGGGAACTTGCAGATAATCCTTTTTCCAATCCTTCTTGAAGGAAGGATAGAATCCTAGGAATCTTAACCTTGTCCCAAGGGAATCCTTTAGATTCACACCAACAGATAAATTTTTTCCAAATTTTGTGGTAAATCTTTCTAGTTACAGGCTTTCTGGCCTGAACAAGAGTATTGATAACAGAATCTGAGAATCCTCGCTTCGATAAAATCAAGCGTTCAATCTCCAAGCAGTCAGCTGGAGTGAAACCAGATTCGGATGTTCGAACGGACCCTGAACAAGAAGGTCTCGTCTCAAAGGTAGCTTCCAAGGTGGAGCCGATGACATATTCACCAGATCTGCATACCAAGTCCTGCGTGGCCACGCAGGAGCTATCAAGATCACCGACGCCCTCTCCTGATTGATCCTGGCTACCAGCCTGGGGATGAGAGGAAATGGCGGGAACACATAAGCTAGTTTGAAGGTCCAAGGTGCTACTAGTGCATCCACTAGAGCCGCCTTGGGATCCCTGGATCTGGCCCCGTAGCAAGGAACTTTGAAGTTCTGACGAGAGGCCATCAGATCCATGTCTGGAATGCCCCACAGGTGAGTGACTTGGGCAAAGATTTCCGGATGGAGTTCCCACTCCCCCGGATGCAATGTCTGACGACTCAGAAAATCCGCTTCCCAATTTTCCACTCCTGGGATGTGGATAGCAGACAGGTGGCAGGAGTGAGACTCCGCCCATAGAATGATTTTGGTCACTTCTTCCATCGCTAGGGAACTCCTTGTTCCCCCCTGATGGTTGATGTACGCAACAGTTGTCATGTTGTCTGATTGAAACCGTATGAACTTGGTCCTCGCTAGCCGAGGCCAGGCCTTGAGAGCATTGAATATCGCTCTCAGTTCCAGAATATTTATCGGTAGAAGAGATTCTTCCCGAGACCAAAGACCCTGAGCTTTCAGGGATCCCCAGACCGCGCCCCAGCCCATCAGACTGGCGTCGGTCGTGACAATGACCCACTCTGGTCTGCGGAACGTCATCCCTTGAGACAGATTGTCCAGGGACAGCCACCAACGGAGTGAGTCTCTGGTCCTCTGATTTACTTGTATCTTCGGAGACAAGTCTGTATAGTCCACATTCCACTGACTGAGCATGCACAGTTGTAATGGTCTTAGATGAATGCGCGCAAAAGGAACTATGTCCATCGCCGCTACCATCAACCCGATCACTTCCATGCACTGAGCTATGGAAGGAAGAGGAACGGAATGAAGTATCCGACAAGAGTCTAGAAGTTTTGTTTTTCTGGCCTCTGTTAGAAAGATCCTCATTTCTAAGGAGTCTATAATTGTTCCCAAGAAGGGAACCCTTGTTGACGGGGATAGAGAACTCTTTTCCACGTTCACTTTCCAGCCGTGAGACCTGAGAAAGGCCAGGACAATGTCCGTGTGAGCCTTTGCTTGAGGAAGGGACGACGCTTGAATCAGAATGTCGTCCAGGTAAGGTACTACTGCAATGCCCCTTGGTCTTAGCACCGCTAGAAGGGACCCTAGTACCTTTGTGAAAATCCTTGGAGCAGTGGCTAATCCGAAAGGAAGCGCCACGAACTGGTAATGTTTGTCCAGGAATGCAAACCTTAGGAACCGATGATGTTCCTTGTGGATAGGAATATGTAGATACGCATCCTTTAAATCCACCGTGGTCATGAATTGACCCTCCTGGATGGAAGGAAGAATAGTTCGAATGGTTTCCATCTTGAAAGATGGAACCTTGAGAAACTTGTTTAAGATCTTGAGATCTAAGATTGGTCTGAACGTTCCCTCTTTTTTGGGAACTATGAACAGATTGGAGTAGAACCCCATCCCTTGTTCTCTTATTGGAACAGGATGAATCACTCCCATTTTTAACAGGTCTTCTACACAATGTAAAAACGCCTGTCTTTTTATGTGGTCTGAAGACAACTGAGACCTGTGGAACCTCCCCCTTGGGGGAAGTCCCTTGAATTCCAGGAGATAACCCTGGGAGACTATTTCTAGCGCCCAAGGATCCAGAACATCTCTTGCCCAAGCCTGAGCGAAGAGAGAGAGTCTGCCCCCCACCAGATCCGGTCCCGGATCGGGGGCCAATATTTCATGCTGTCTTGGTAGCAGTGGCAGGCTTCTTGGCCTGCTTTCCCTTGTTCCAGCCTTGCATTGGTCTCCAAGCTGGCTTGGCTTGAGAAGTATTACCCTCTTGCTTAGAGGACGTAGCACTTTGGGCTGGTCCGTTTTTACGAAAGGGACGAAAATTAGGTCTATTTTTCGCCTTGAAAGGCCGATCCTGAGGAAGGGCGTGGCCCTTACCCCCAGTGATATCCGAGATAATCTCTTTCAAGTCAGGGCCAAACAGCGTTTTCCCCTTGAAAGGAATGTTTAGTAGCTTGTTCTTGGAAGACGCATCAGCCGACCAAGATTTCAACCAAAGCGCTCTGCGCGCCACAATAGCAAACCCAGAATTCTTAGCCGCTAACCTAGCCAATTGCAAAGTGGCGTCTAGGGTGAAAGAATTAGCCAATTTGAGAGCATTGATTCTGTCCATAATCTCCTCATAAGGAGGAGAATCACTATCGAGCGCCTTTATCAGCTCATCAAACCAGAAACATGCGGCTGTAGTGACAGGGACAATGCATGAAATTGGTTGTAGAAGGTAACCCTGTTTTAAGCAAACCTTCTAATTTTTAAATATGGGGGGAGGGACGAAAGGAATACCGGGCCTTTCCCATTCTTTATTAACAATGTCCGCCACCCGCTTGGGTATAGGAAAAGCTTCTGGGAGCTCCGGCACCTCTAGGAACTTGTCCATTTTACATAGTTTCTCTGGGATGACCAACTTTTCACAATCATCCAGAGTGGATAATACCTCCTTAAGCAGAATGCGGAGATGTTCCAACTTAAATTTAAATGCAATTACATCAGGTTCAGCCTGTTGAGAAATGTTCCCTGAATCAGTAATTTCTCCCTCAGACAAAACCTCCCTGGCCCCCTCAGATTGGGTTAGGGGCCCTTCAGATATATTAATATCAGCGTCGTCATGCTCTTCAGTAACTAAAACAGAGCAGCCACGCTTACGCTGACAAGGGTTCATTTTGGCTAAAATGTTTTTGACAGAATTATCCATTACAGCCGTTAATTGTTGCATAGTAAGGAGTATTGGCGCGCTAGATGTACTAGGGGCCTCCTGAGTGGGCAAGACTCGTGTAGACGAAGGAGGGAATGATGCAGTACCATGCTTACTCCCCTCACTTGAGGAATCATCTTGGGCATCATTGTCATTATCACATAAATCACATTTATTTAAATGAACAGGAATTCTGGCTTCCCCACATTCAGAACACAGTCTATCTGGTAGTTCAGACATGTTAAACAGGCATAAACTTGATAATAAAGTACAAAAAACGTTTTAAAATAAAACCGTTACTGTCACTTTAAATTTTAAACTGAACACACTTTATTACTGCAATTGCGAAAAAACATGAAGGAATTGTACAAAATTCACCAAATTTTCACCACAGTGTCTTAAAGCCTTAAAAGTATTGCACACCAAATTTGGAAGCTTTAACCCTTAAAATAACGGAACCGGAGCCGTTTTAACACTTTAACCCCTTTACAGTCCCTGGTATCTGCTTTGCTGAGACCCAACCAAACCCAAAGGGGAATACGATACCAAATGACGCCTTCAGAAAGCCTTTTCTAAGTATCAGAGCTCCTCTCACATGCGACTGCATGCCATGCCTCTCAAAAACAAGTGCGCCACACCGGCGCGAAAATGAGGCTCTGCTTATGCTTTGGGAAAGCCCCAGAGAAATAAGGTGTCTAATACAGTGCCTGCCGATATTATAATATCAATATACCCAGATAAAATGATTCCTCAAGGCTAAATATGTTTTAAAAATGAATCGATTTAGCCCAGAAAAGTCTACAATCTTAATAAGCCCTTATGAAGCCCTTATTTACCATCGTAATAAACATGGCTTACCGGATCCCATAGGGAAAAATGACAGCTTCCAGCATTACATCGTCTTGTTAGAATGTGTCATACCTCAAGCAGCAAAAGACTGCACACTGTTCCCCCAACTGAAGTTAATTGCTCTCAACAGTCCTGTGTGGAACAGCCATGGATTTTAGTTACGGTGCTAAAATCATTTTCCTCATACAAACAGAAATCTTCATCTCTTTTCTGTTTCTGAGTAAATAGTACATACCAGCACTATTTTAAAATAACAAACTCTTGATTGAATAATAAAAACTACAGTTAAACACTAAAAAACTCTAAGCCATCTCCGTGGAGATGTTGCCTGTACAACGGCAAAGAGAATGACTGGGGTAGGCGGAGCCTAGGAGGGATCATGTGACCAGCTTTGCTGGGCTCTTTGCCATTTCCTGTTGGGGAAGAGAATATCCCACAAGTAAGGATGACGCCGTGGACCGGACACACCTATGTTGGAGAAAAAAGGCTTGTTAGCCCCGCAGGTCTTTACCGACAAAACTCGTAATCTAGGCATTAGAATGCCACAATTATAAACTATTATAGTAGAATTATTTTTGCAAGTATGTTAATTCTGTTTTTTTTGTGAGCATTGAAGTTAATTTATTTATTTTTACCATTGTTAAAGAAATTCCTATTCCTTGAAAACCATTTCACAACTGAATGTTTATTAGTAGATATGACTTCACTCCTGGGGTTAAAGGGATACTAAACCCAAATGTTTTTTTTAATGATTCAGAAAGAGCATGCAATTTTAAGCAACTTTCTAATTTACTCCTATTATCATTTTGTCTTTGCTCTCTTGCTATCTTTATTGAAAAAGCAGGAATGTAAAGCTTAGGAGCCAGCCAATTTTTGGTTCACAACCTGGGAAACACTTGCTTATTGGTGGCTAAATATAGCTTTATATTCCTGCTTTTTACATTCCTGCTTTTTAAATAAAGATAGCAAGAGAACAAAGAAAACAATTATATTAGGAGTAAATTAGAATGTTGCTTAAAATTGCATGCTCTATCTGAATCATGAAACAAAATAACTTGGGTTTAGTACCCCTTTAAGTAGTATGTACTAGATACACATTGTTATATAAATAATACATTTTGCTGTATGTTAAAGACAGTATCCTTTACACAATTGAGACAGACACCTTGTACAAAATGTTTACATTTATTTCCAAAAAGGCAAACAAAATCACCCCTTTGTACACCTGGAGGATGCATTCCATGTTGACTTGTGGCTTATTATATTAAGAAATATTTTCAGTAGTTTGTAAAATACATAGATATTTCTGGAACACTATGGATTTCTTGGACAAAGAAATAAGAAATGAGGTTTCAAAGATAGAAAATTGTAAATCATTAACAATTAATTTATTTCAAAAGGGAAGACTATGTTCTCAAGCGTTCAGTCTTCATCAAAACAAATATTGTGTAGCTTTACATGTGCTCTCAATACAAATTATTTTTTTCAGGATTATGAAAATATTTAAATGATTTGCTATTGCTAAGGCTGCAAAGTATTTTTATTTCAAACTGAAACAAGCAGTCAATAGATGCTGCATAACTAGGTATTTATATACTATGGATGATAGGGTCACCTTCCATAGCTGTATTGGTGAACAGGAACAATGGCAGGAGATGAAACTAAGAAGATGATAAATTAGAATGTCAATTTAAATTTACTTCTGAGTTTTGTGCTTCAAAGAGTTACAGATAGATTACAAAGTACACCAGCTCAACAAATCACAATCATTTTATACACCCTAAAAATCTAAACCTTGATCAACATACAATTAACTTTATATAAAAAAAACAATAATATATATATATATATATATATATATATATATATATATATATATATATATATATATAAAAGAAAACACCTTTATGATGAAGATTTGCACAAATAAAAGACTGAGGGGTGGATTCTCAAGCTCTCAGGTCTGGTTAGAATATCTAAGAAGTCTTATCAGTATTGCAACATCCCTCAAGGAATTTTACAAAGGTAAGTCATAGCTTGAGGGCTGTTTATATTGCTAACAAAATACAGTTTTGAGTGATATCTCTCCATACAGGTGAGTTTTTGATAATATTACTCAGCCCTGGATCCCAGATTTCGCTTCTCATTTATGTTGGATATGTTCCTTTCTTGCTTTATTCATCTACATATAGTAGACACCATCTTGGAGCTATTATGTTTAATCACTAGATTAGTTATGCACTAACTATTAAAACTGTGGAGTGTTCTTTTGTATCTTTTGCATCTTCACCTGTTAAGATGATATATTTACCGTATCATATATAATTAGCTTGGTACCTCTTGCTGGCAACAATTTATTTACACTAAATATCTACACACTATATAACTCCATGCATATTTCCAACAACTTCTATTTAGAGGTACGAGGAAACTTTGGGAAAATCTGGGGACTCCAGAACACTGGACTTTGCAACGATCATATACAACTTTTTCAATTTATTTATCTAAAATAGACAATGGAGCTTCACTAATACGCATACTATTTTCCAATGGTGGGTTTCATATTGATTGTTTGCTTGTTGATATTGCTGTATTGTCTTATTTTCCTAATAAAATATATGATTTTTTTAATTGTGCAGTGTTATAATGTGTCTGCAAAACAACTGACTTCAGTACATATTTAATGTCTTTAAACTCAAGATTATTCAGAAATGAGATGCAAAGAATGTTTATTTTGAAGTCAATGATTACAGAAAATCAACAGTCCTAAAATGTGAAGCAACAATGAAACTGATTAATCAAAAATATCTAAAAATCTTCAATAGAATAACACATTTAATAATACTTTTTGTAATATGATCTAGGTACTTTTTACTTAGATCTTAGTGCAACTTACCTTTCCTAGGAAATCATTTTTGCTGACAAGATCCCAGTCCCAAACTTCTATGCTTAACTTCTCAGTAAATGATTCTTCTAACTCAAATTCAAATACTTCATTCCATCGGGGGTAGCAGGATTTTTTGACCACCTGCAGAAATAATTTGTTGTGTGTGAAAAATTTATATTAACAGTAAACAGAATACAAAACAGGTACATTGCAGTAGCAAGAGAAGAAGAAACCGGCTTAAATTCTACTTTATAGTGTTAATAATGAGACAAATAACTCATACCTCTTGGTGTTTTGTACTTTAATTAGAAATATTGCAGATAATGAAATGTATTAATGCTTTTATAGCTCACTAGTCTGGCCTACAGTAATTATCCTGTGTACGGTTATGAATGCTTTATTTCTAAATCAGAATTCTCAATAACGTACGTGTGTCAATATTTAAATAGTACTTTCCATGTACAAATAATTTTACTGTAGTTAAAGTGATAGTAAAGTCCAAATTAAACTTGCATGATTCTGAGCATGTCATTTTAAAACTCTTCTAAATTCACTTTTATTTTCAAATGTGTTTTGTTCTCTTTGTATCCCTTGTTGAAACATAATACACCCATATCCTACACTAGTGGGAGCTAGCTGCTCATTGGTGCCTGCACACATTTGTCTCCTTTGATTGGCTAACTAGATGTAAATCGGAAAGTTGTTTAAAATTGTATGTTCTATCCAAATTATGAAATAAATATTTTGTGGGTTTCCTGCCCCTTTAAACAAATACAAATGCTAATTGTAATAAATAGAAAATTACCTCAGATAGAAGCAGTTGCAAAACAGCTTATTTCATGAATTCTTCATGAACAGACAAAATAATGACAACTGTTCGGGGTTCTGCCCTTAATCATGTGACATAATTAATCATGACGACTGCTTATATCTGAGGTAATTATCTGTTGCAGGATATCAGTGCAATATCGCATCAGTTATTACATAGCCAAGTGCTGACTATTGGATTAATTGATAACAGAGAAACTTAACAGAACATACTGAATATTCATTCTAAACACAGAAAAAGTGTAATGCAGTTAACATGACTTACTGAGCTTTCCTGTATTTTGCCATTGTACTGAACTCTGACAAATGGATCTGATGCACCATTTCTGTCTTTACGCGCTAGATCTCTGAAAAACAAAATAAAAAGCAGTCATAAATTGTAGTTTAATAAATACATGAACCCCCCCAGACTAACAACATGAAATACAGTATATCACATTCATACCTTTGGTAAACAAACATGTTCTATGCAAAACAAAACACTCTTACTAATTACATTTTTTCCCGCAGACAAACCAGATATAAATATTTAGCTATAAACCTGACCTTAAAGATTCATAAAATACCTTGTAATAACAACATTTTTGTATAGTAGTGCAATTAATTAACATACCAACTGAGTGGGAAACCTTTCTGAATAAATTAATACTTATTATTTGGAGGAGCCAATCCAGACTTTTTACTTGAGGAGACAAGGTGTAGTACCACTGTCATTTTGTTAGCAAAACTTGCATTGTTTTGTATTATCTTATTACCCATAATTGTTCCAATCAGGGAAAACCCTAAATTTTAAGGGTTACAAGACAAAAAGGCCATAGTAAATAATAAAAATATATAGTCAAGTTTTTTTTTTTTTTTTTCACTATGCATAAATTAAATATTTTTTATTAAAATAGCAAATAATCGCTTAAAAAAGAGTTGCGCACAATGTCCTTTTAGAATAGCTATAGGAAACCAGTATTATTCAGTCTCAGACTAAGGACCTGATATTCAAAACTTTGCTGCCCAGGAGAGATATCCTAAAAAGTCTTGTTGATACAAAGAGGCCCTTAAAAAGAATTAGAAACACAAATTTTATTTTGAGATATGTTTATGTTGCTATGTAGTGTTCTTTATGTGAAACAGAGACTCCTACATTACAATACAAGGTCTAAAAAAATCCCAAAGATTTTGTGTGATTTCTCTCCATGCCTGCAAGGTTGTGAATATCCAGCCCTAAATGTCAACGCACCAGCACAACCACAGAGCAGGAAATAGTGCTGAACCTATTAGTTATTATTGTTAGATAGTATTGATGGGCGAATGTGTTTATATTCAAATTTGAATGTTAGACCGAATGTTGTTGTAGATTTACATAATCGAAAGTTGATAAGAAAGAAAATTCATAAAAATTCTATTTTTAAATGTTATTTACAGTTTTCAAATGTCACTTTCGAATTCGAATATTACATTTATAAAACACAGTTGTAGATTAGAAATACTGTTTCGAATTTGAATGTTACATTGTAATTCAAATGTTCGAATTTCAATATTACATTTCGAAATTGAATGTGATATAAAATACATAGCTAAACATTCTATTATTCTAAGAAT